>NC_064636.1:14948345-15248345 GCF_023864275.1 Schistocerca cancellata
CCGTCACCACATGTCTCCTTTGACTGTAGATGAATTTCAATTGGTTTCACACCACGCAAATTCAGAAAACGAATGATTGCACGCTGTTCAAGTAAGGAAAACGTCGCCATTTTAAGTATTTAAAACAGTTCTCATTCTCGTCGCTGGCGGTAAAATTCCATCTGCCGTACGGTGCTGCAATCTCTGGGACGTATTGACAATGAACGCGGCCTCATTTTAAAACAGTGCGCATGTTTCTATCTCTTGGAGGCCTTAGAACTTGAATGCACCTCGTAAAAGGTCAGCGTTGAGAAAAAATGTTGTGGACAAAGTTCCGGAATTCTCGGAGCACACGTCGTATTGGAACTAAAAACAACAGTGATGAAAATACCTAATTTAAAGACAGCCCATACGACCACTTTTTCTAAGCGAGATATGTGTGAGGTTAAAGCGTATTGCAAGGATTATACTGTATAGTTAAACATGGAGGCCACTGAATGTCTTAATTACAATTAATCGTGTGGCAGTCTCTTAGCTCCTTCCATATCCGAATCCGAGAAATACATTTCAGTTCTGGAAATGTCATCTGCTACGTTCATAACGAGTCGAGCAGTAACAAAATAGACGAAGCCATCCAAGCGCGACATTTTCTGCTCTCCCTTTTTTTGTCTTTCTGTTCCGCATTGTACGTCTGGCAGCTTAAATGTCTCGTTATTTCTCGCGACAAATACCTCAACTTAGTTCCAGATCACTTCTTTTTCGTTCGTATTGCAGTGGTACTGTAAGAATGCAGTATTTGTGTCCTGTGCTCGATGCTGTGAAAATTATTGTTCTTCGTCGTTCTACAGCGTTTACCACTATGGCTCATATGAGACCACGTGTGTGGCACAAAAGAATTGATGTAGTCCAAATAAAAAAAAATCTGAATTTTCGCTGTTGTTCTAAATATTTTATTTGTTAAAGTCTGCTTAATTTACACAATCTTCGATTATCAAGAATTTAAATTTGCAACAGAAACAAATTTTCCATGATACATCTAACTAGAAACAATAACACGTACATTCTTCATAAAAATGATGATTACATGCGTGTTAATCGACATATTTGACGAATTTTATATTTAAAAGTTGAAAGTATTCCAAAATGAACGAAAAACGAAAACCCAATCGAGGTTCGAACCAACGATCTACAAAAATTATGAGGTTATCTGTCACCAACGCTACCGATTTTTTATTTTTTTCTTTTTTTTTCTTTTTTTTCTTTTTTTTTTTTTTGTACTTATGGGTGTTCAGCTATGCATCCCATAAATCAAATAGCACAAAAATTTTGTAAATAAAAACTTTAACGACAATAACTTTCTCGCCAGTTTCTAACGCTGTTCTATGCGTGTGCTTCTCTACAGAGCTTATATATGCGTCCGATCAGATAGCGACATTATCCGCATAGCTTTCGGACTTTGTTCCGAACTGTTTATAATTTTTCATTAGCGCCGGGTGATTGGCTCGCCAGAATTCGGAATAACATTCCGATGAAATTCATAAACCTATCAGCGATTTTATAACGAGCGAGCGCGACTTTGCCAAATGCACTTTTTTTTCCCCCCCTCTGTATTCATCGGTGGGAATTGCGCTGCATCTGTGGAATGTCATTATCGGTCAATCGTTTCGCCAATCTGCATAACACAATTGAACCCTATCACTATTCAATACTCGGTGGATCAACCATAGCGAACAGTGGTTAGTTTTAAACTACGCCTGTATATAAATACGAACGGTGTTTGAAAAGTCCGTGGAAAGTCCGAGAGATGGCATCACCGTTGCGTATTGAGGTCATGTTTAGTTAGTAGCATCTTTGGAAAGAACCAAAGACCTTGTAAAAAATAACTAGACTCACTGATGGCGCTGCAGTCGCGGGATAATTTGAACCTTCGGCTGGACGCCATTATAGTGGTTGTAGTCTGATGTGTTGTGTAGTATTGTTGTTTATGAAGACCCTGATTCAACGTCGTATATTTGTTGGGGCGTACATACAGTATTTGTTACTCGTAATTCTACTGTCTGTACGTTCCGATGAAAAGAAGTACAATGGTGAAGAGTTGTGCAGCGATTAATTGTACAAATAAATTCGAGATAGGAACGAATATTACATTTCACAGGTATGTGGATATTTTAAGTTGTTTTTTATGTCGGTGCACTTGCTTAATAAATGTTTTTGTAACACGGTATTAGCATAATGTCTGTGCATCTATTTGCAGGTTTCCTTTCTCAAAACCACAGCTGTTACAAAAATGGTTACACGCTGTCAGGAGGCAACATTTCCGACCGACAGAATACCATTTTATATGTTCCGATCATTTTGAAGATAGTTGGCTGATCGGTAGTGTTTTCATCGTCTAGGTTAGGTTGAAACTTGATAATTTGGTTGTGAGTTGCCAAAGCACTATGCCGTATACGAGGTGCGGCTAGAAAAAAACCGGACTGACGCTGGAAAAATCATTTATTTACAATTATTTACAATTTCATGTTATCTCCTTCAATGTACTCTCCTCCTCGGTCTCTACGCCGCTCCATACGAACTTTCCAGTGTTCATAGCAATGCTGCAGATCATTTTCGGTAAGTCCATACATTACTTCCGTCGCTTTTTCTTTTACTGCTTCAACAGTCTCAAATCTAGTTCCTTTCAAAGCTGACTTGACTTTAGGGAAAAGAAAAAAGTCACAGGGGGCCAAATCAGGTGAGTAGGGTGGATGATCTAAGATGGGAATGTTGTGTTTTGCCAAAAACGTCTTCACTGACAACGCACTGTGAGCTGGGGCATTGTCTTGGTGAAGGATCATGACTTTTTTCTCCACAAATCGTTCCGTTTTCTCCGTACTCGCTCACGTAGGGTAGACAGGACGCTAATGTAGTAATGCTGATTCACTGTTTGTCCCTCTGGTACCCAATCAATGTGCACAATCCATCTGATGTCAAAAAAAAATCATCATTGCCTTGAATTTCGATTTTGACATTCGTGCTTTTTTTTGTCGTGGAGAACCAGGAGTTTTCCAATGCATCGATTGGCGTTTAGTTTCGGGATCGTAAGTAAAAAACCACGATTCCTCGCAAGTAATAACATTTTGTAAGAAGGTGGGATCACTTTCAATGTTTTGCAGGATGTCAGAACAAATCATTCTTCGGCGTTCCTTCCGTTCAATTGTGAGACACTTTGGAACCATTTTTGAACACACTTTGTTCATGTTGAAACTTTCATGAAGAATCTGCCTAACACTTTCCTTGTTAACTCCTGTTAACTCAGACACTGCTCTGATTGTTAAACGGCGATCTTGTCGAACAAGTTTACCGATTTTTTCAATGTTTGCATCAGTTTTTGCTGACAATGGTCTGCCAGTGCGAGTGTCATCACTGGTGTCTTCGCGGCCATCTTTAAATCGTTTAAACCACTCAAACACTTGTGTTCGCGATAAACAATCATCGCTGTACACTTGTTGTAACATTACAAACGTTTCACTTGCAGATTTTCCTAGTTTGAAACAAAATTTGATGTTAACACGCTGTTCTTTCTGTACACTCAACATTTTCCGACGCACAGACAAAACGTCAACTACTTAAAACAGATGCGACGGGCAGACTGAGTGCAGGAGGCAGATGAAACTCGAGCAGTAGGCGGAGCGAGAGTCACTTGACAGGCCACGCGACTTTCAGCCTTATTGCATTCGTTTTATTGTTTCACCAGTACTAGTCCGGTTTTTTTTCTAGCCACACCTCGTATAACGCACTTCTCGTCATAAAATCTAAAGCAAGGTAGAGTCAGAAAATATCTATTAATATAGTGGGCAAATCTTCGAGTAATTTGATGCATTTTGCGTACATCTATCGTAAATGAACTACGAAAAATGCTAGGGGGTCCAGTCCCTAACTTTTAGCTACGCAGATTCCATGTAGTACGTAAGATAAATTCATAAACAGTGACTAGTTGCTGTTTGTTCATAAATTAGGAAGTATATTGTAGTAACGTATTTAAATGAAGCATTATGTTTGTGACCTAAGTCAAGGGAAGGCATTTTATAACCAAAAGCGATGTATAAACATTCGAACTCCGTGTGTCAGTTTACCACTCTAATGGCCGCCGGCCAGCTATTCAATTTGTCCGCTCTTTACAGTCGACCACTCGTGCTGTTCTGGGCGCCTGGAAAGAACGCACACTGAGTTTCAGCCATATTGGTCTATTTCTTTGTGTTTGGCATTCGTGTAAATCAAGGAAGTCGAGGGGTTGTCAAGAAATGGACGAAAAAGAGTTTCGTGTGGTGATTAAACATTACTTTATGAAAGGCAAAACGCCTCAGGAAACTAAGGCTGGATAAACATTACGGTGACTCTGCACCTTCGATTAGAATAATTTATAAGTGGTTTCAAAATTTTCGGAGTGGCCATATAGGTTACGACTCCAGAAATCTTTGATAAAATCCATGATATGGTGATGGATGACAGAAGCGTTAAGGTGCGTGAGCAAAGGTTATCGCGAGTGTTTTTAGGGATTCGCAAGGGATAATCCTCATCGACTAACTGGAAAAGGGTAAAACTATTACAGGTGCACGTTATTCATCGTTATTCGACCGTTTGAAAACCGAGCTGCAAGAAAAATGCCGCTTATTGGACTGCAAAAAAAGTCGTTTTCCACCACGACAATGCACCAGCACACAACTCAGTAGTTGTGGTCGCAAAATTAATGGAAATAGGATTCCAACTCGTTTCACATCCCCCCCCTATTCTCCAGACTTGGCTCCCTCGGACTACTATTTGTTCCCCAATTTAAAGAAATGGCCGGTGGGACAAAGATTTTATTCGAACGAGGAGGTGATTGCAGCGACTAATAGCTATTTTGCACACTTGGAGAATTCCTATTATTCGGAAGGGATGAACAAATTAGAACAGCGTTGGACAAAGTATATAAGTCGAAAAGGAGACTATGTCGAAAAATAAAGTTTTACCCCAAACACGTAAGTAGTTTTTATTTTTGCACGGACTTTTCAAACGCTCCTTGTATACACACACACACACACACACACACACACACACACACACACTAAACCACCAAAAAACTGGTATAACAGGCATGCGTATTCAAACACAGAGATATGTAAACAGGCAGAATACGGCGCTGCGGTCGCCAACGCCTATGTAAGACAACAAGTGTCTGGCGCAGTTGTTAGATCGGTTACTGCTGCTAAATTGCTGATTATCAAGATTTAAGTGAGTTTGAACGTGATGTTACAGTCGGCGCACGCTCGAAGGAACGCAGCATCTCTGAAGCAGCGATGAATTGGTGATTTTCCCGAACGACCATTTCACGAGCAGACCGTGAATATCAGGAATCCGGTAAAACACCAAATCTCCGACATCGCTGCGGCCGGAAAAAGATCCTGCAAGAGCGGGACCGACGAAGACTCAAGAGGATCGTTCGACGTGAAAGAAGGGCAACCCTTCCGCAAATTGCTGCAGACTTCAGTGCTGGGCCGTCAACAACTGTCAGCGTGCGAACCATTCGACGAAATGTCATCGATATGGGCTTTCGGTGCCGAAAGCCCACTAGTACAGCCTTGATGACGGCGCTACGAAAGCTTCATGCCGCGCCTGGGCCCGTCAGCACCGATATCGGACAGTTGAAGACTGGAAACCTGTTGCCTGGTCGGACGAGTCTCGCTTCATATTGTATCGAGCGGATGGACGTGTACGTGTATGGACACAAACCTCATGAATCCATGGACCCTGGATGCCAGCGAGGGACTATTCAAGCTGGTGGAAGCTCAGTAATGGTGTGGGGCGTGTGCAGTTGGGAGTGATATGGGACGCCTGATACCTCTAGATAAGACTCTGACAGGTGAGACGTACGTAAGTATCCTGTCTGATCACCTGCATCCATTCCTGTCCACTGGACTTGGAGACTTCCAGTAGGGCAATGCGACACCCCGCACGTACACAGTTGCTACAGAGTGGTTCCAAGAACACTCTTCTGAGCTTGAACACTTCCGTTGCCTCCATACTCCCCAGAAATGAACATTTCTGAGCGTCTGGGATTCCTTCCAAACGTGCTGTTCAGAAGAGATCTCAAAAATGGTTTAAATGGCTCCGAGCACTATGGGACTTCTGAGGTCATCAGTCCTCTAGAACTGAGAACTACTTAAACCTAAGGACATCACACACATCCATGCCTGAGGCAGGATTCGAACCTACGACCATAGCGGTCGCGCGGTTCCAGACTGTAGCGCCTAGAACCGCTCGGCCAGCCCGCCCGGCTCACAAGAGATCTCCAGCCCCTCGTACTCTTACGTAAGTGATGAGTCCCGCTACTAAGTAAACCTCAAAGACGTGTCTGGATATGCCCCACATGGTGGTCAGATACCAACCCGACTGTCGCGCGATGTAAGACCGGACAGTGGGTGATGGCGTGGGATGCCATTTCACTTCACAATGGGACGGCTTTGGTCGTCATCCCCGGCAGCCTTACATCACAGAGGTACGTCGACGACATTCTACGCCCCGTTTCGTTGCCCTTCACGACAAGCCATCCCTGGCTTACACTTCAGCACGACAACGCCCGTCGGCGCGCCGCCCGAGTTTCTACTGCCTTGTCTTCGCGCTTGCCAAACCCTCCCTCGGCCAGCAATATCGCAGGCTTCCTCCCCAATTGAGAACGTTTGGACCATTATGGACAAGGCCCTCTCGGGGCTTTGACGATCTAACGTGCCATTTGGACAGAATTTGGCACGATTTCCATCAAGAGTACATCCAAAACTGTTAATTAGTGTCTAGCCGAATAACTGCTTGCATAAGGGCCAGAGAAGTACGAGGTGCATTCAAGTTCGAAGGCCTCCGATTTTTTTTTTCTAATTAACTACTCACCCGAAATCGATGAAACTGGCGTTACTTCTCGACGTAATCGCCCTGCAGACGTACACATTTTTCACAACGCTGACGCCACGATTCCGTGGCAGCGGCGAAGGCTTCTTTAGGAGTCTGTTTTGACCACTGGAAAATCGCTGAGGCAATAGCAGCACGGCTGGTGAATGTGCGGCCACGGAGAGTGTCTTTCGTTGTTGGAAAAAGCCAAAAGTCACTAGGAGCCAGGTCAGGTGAGTAGGGAGCACGAGGAGTCACTTCAAAGTTGTTATCATGAAGAAACTGTTGCGTAACGTTAGCTCGATGTGCGGGTGCGTCGTCTCGGTGAAACAGCACACTCGCAGCCCTTCCCGGACGTTTTTGTTGCAGTGCAGGAAGGAATTTCTTCTTCAGAACATTTTCGTAGGATGCACCTGTTAACGTAGTGCTCTTTGGAACGCAATGGGTAAGGATTACACCCTCGCTGTCCCAGAACATGGACACCATCAGTTTTGCAGCACTGGCGGTACCCGAAATTTTTTTGGTGGCGGTGAATCTGTGTGCTTCCATTGAGCTGACTGGCGCTTTGTTTCTGGATTGAAAAATGGCATCCACGTCTCATCCATTGTCGCAACCGACGAAAAGAAAGTCCCATTCATGCAGCCGTGTGGTCATCCGTCAGCATTCGTGGCACCCACCTGGATGACACTTTTCGCATTTTCAGGTCGTCGTGCAGGATTGTGTGCACAGAACCCACAGAAATGCCAACTCTGGAGGCGATCTGTTCGACAGTCATTCGGCGATCCCCCAGAACAATTCTCTCCACTTTCTCGATCGTGTCGTCAGACCAGCTTGTGCGAGCCCGAGGTTGTTTTGGTTTGTTGTCACACGATGTTCTGCCTTCATTAAACTGTCACACCCACGAACGCACTTTCGACACATCGATAACTCTGTCACCACACGTCTCCTTCAACTGTCGATGAATTTCAATTGGTTTCACACCACGCAAATTCAGAAAACGAATGATTGCACGCTGTTCAAGTAAGGAAAACGTCGCCATTTTAAGTATTTAAAACAGTTAAAACATATAATGCGCATACATAGGGGCAGAAATCCATTCCAGTACGATTATGCCATAGGTGGTAAATCATTGGAAGCGGTAACGACCGTAAAATACTTAGGAGTTACTATCCGGAGCGATCTGAAGTGGAATGATCACATAAAACAAATAGTGGGAAAAGCAGGCGCCAGGTTGGGATTCATAGGAAGAATTCTAAGAAAATGTGACTCATCGACGAAAGAAGTAGCTTACAAAACGCTTGTTCGTCCGATTCTTGAGTATTGCTCATCAGTATGGGACCCTTACCAGGTTGGATTGATAGAAGAGATAGACATGATCCAGCGAAAAGCAGCGCGATTCGTCATGGGGACATTTAGTCAGCGCGAGAGCGTTACGGAGATGCTGAACAAGCTCCAGTGGCGGACACTTCAAGAAAGGCGTTACGCAATACGGAGAGGTTTATTATCGAAATTACGAGAGAGCACATTCCGGGAAGAGATGGGCAACATATTACTACCGCCCACATATATCTCGCGTAATGATCACAACGAAAAGATCCGAGAAATTAGAGCAAATACGGAGACTTACAAGCAGTCGTTCTTCCCACGCACAATTCGTGAATGGAACAGGGAAGGGGGGATCAGATAGTGGTACAATAAGTACCCTCCGCCACACACCGTAAGGTGGCTCGCGGAGTATAGATGTAGATGTAGATGTAGTTCTCATTCTCGCCGCTGGCGGTAAAATTCCATCTGCCATACGGTGCTGCCATCTCTGGGTCGTATTGACAATGAACGCGGCCTCATTTTAAAACAATGCGCATGTTTCTCTCTCTTTCCAGTCCAGAGAAAAAAAATCGGAGGCCTTAGAACTTGAATGCACCTCGTAATAACCTGTTATTAACTTACTGACTGTCTGAGGCTCTTTCTCTTGACTAAATCACCCAGTTTTTCTCAAACTGTAATCATCTGTTAGTCTGTACACGCACGTCACATCTACCGATTAACGTCACATTCGCATAATTCCATCGCGGCGTGTCGTCTTTCTTTCGTCTGTCTCAGAGTGTATGTTTGCTGATTGTAAATGCGATTGGTGGTGTTGTCCACTTCTAGATGTTTGAAGTATCACGTATTTTGGTTTCTGATCGCGTCCTTTTAGGCCAAGCTCGGATGCTGTTAGTACGAGCTCCCCATTGAACTGCCTAATTTCTGTTTCACTTTTTCCGACGAACACTACATCACCTGCATATGCTTAAACCTTAGCTATATTTTTTTGGAAGGATTCCAGAGGGCGCTAGGTTAGTTTCGTCACAACTCTCTCCAAGGCTACATTACAGAGAAGAGGGGGCAAACATCTCCCTATCTTACTCCAGTTTTATTTTTAAAGGGGTCAGATTTTTTTCCATATAGAAAACCTCTGCTAATATTATCATCCCTGCGCATTTTACACAGATCTCTCATTTGGAAATCTCGAGCCCACCACTGAATTGTACACTCTCCGCTTGCAGAAGAAGTCATAAGCTTTCATAATGTCCATGAACAATTAATGTATTTTTGTTTGTTTGCATTTCCCATACTTTTTCATTTATTGTTTTGATTGGAAATAAATTGTCAGTAGCGGGTCTATTTCTGTGAATGCGATTTTGATAATCGTGCGATTAAATTTCCTGCATGTGGTCTCAAGCGGTTTAGGACCAATCAGGATATAATATTATAGGCTATATTTACTGATGACATTCCATTGCAGTTTTTAAAGTCTTCCCTGTCTCATTTTTAGTATTCTGTACCACAACAGAACAGAACCTTTGCAGGATCAGTTCATTGTCCATCTGTCAGACTTCTCAAAACCCCTTTTCTCAAGTCGTGTAGACGTATTACGTTGATATTAACGTCAATTATCAGGGTCTACCGTCCCTTTGCGATGTAGAAAAGTGAAGCTTCTAAATCAGTGCAATCATATGATACGGCCATTTATGTCAAATATTTCGATACTCCACAACCCAGTGATTAAAAACTTGTGGGTACGTACCACTGACTTAGAACCCTGAAATTTGGCAAGGAAACAGGTTTGACAGTACGAGTAATGGGGAAAAAAAAAATCAGAAACTTGTTAATTTGTAAGCATATCAAACGAAAAACCTATTTCTTTTGTCACTTGTAACCCGGCTTCAAACTCGAAACCAAAACATTCTCGAGAGTGTTTGAATCCCTGGAACCGATATCTTCCCTGTATCAATATAGATAACTGGCAAAAATGGTGGAGATCATCGTTTCCAGTAATGGATGGACTGTCCGTGTACGTAATTAAGTTTTGTACAGAACCCTCGGCGCACGAGACTAACTCGAACCTCGCTATTCTCTTTCTTATGTCTTGGGACTCTTAATGATGCTCTCCATTCTGTTGGTACAGTACGGTTCAAATGGCTCTGAGCCCTATGGGACTTAACTGCCGAGGTCATCAGGCCCCTAGAACTTAGAACTACTTGAACCTAACTAACCTAAGGACATCACACACATCCATGCCCGAGACAGGATTCGAACCTGCGACTGTAGCGGTCGCGCGGTTCCAGACTGTAGCACCTAGAACCGCTCGGTCACCCCGGCCGGCCAGGTACAGTACGGCCTCAGTTTTCCAGCTTCCCTGTACCAGGTGACACAAACACCTAGGCAGTGCTTCTCCTGCACATTTTAGTATTTCAGCTGGAATGCTCTCATTACCCAGTTGTTTTGTCATTTTTTTTAGTTTTTTTGATACTTCCCGTCATCTGTTCATACGCTGGCTGTGGAACTTGGTCGTTATTGAGGCTGCTGCTGGAATTTGTAATAGATGATTCTCTATCAGAGCAGACCAGCAGAATGTCAGATTTTGCAGGGCCGAATGACCACATTGGTATCTTTATTCTTCAACACCTTAGATTAGCAATTAAAACCTCTTTTAATTTTGTCGACTGTGCTGTACGTTTTCCGAATGTTTTTATTTTGGTGATATTCGAGAATAGATTCAGTTTGTCGTTTTTGGTATTGTTGCTCTTGAGGCCGGCTGAAGTGGCCGTGCGGTTAAAGGCGCTGCAGTCTGGAACCGCAAGACCGCTACGGTCGCAGGCTCGAATCCTGCCTCGGGCATGGATGTTTGTGATGTCCTTAGGTTAGTTAGGTTTAACTAGTTCTAAGTTCTAGGGGACTAATGACCTCAGCAGTTGAGTCCCATAGTGCTCAGAGCCATTTGAACCATTTGTTGCTCTTGAGTGATATAAAAACGATATAAAAGAGCAAAAGAGGAAAAGAAAAGTGTGGCAGAAGAGAAAAGAAGTAAATAGGACAAAGGCTGAAAGAAGTAAGAAAATAGTAACAATGGTAAGGAAATGAGAGAGGTAAAACAACTGATGAGGAAAATACAAAAGAGCTCAAGGAAATAATGGAGAAAAATAGGTGATGTAAAAGATTACAAAAAAAAAAAATCAGAGAGAGAGAGAGAGGGAGAGGAGAGAGAGAGAGAGAGAGAGAGTGAGAGAGAGTGAGTGAGAAAGAGGGAGAATAAGTGATGAAAAAGTCTAGGGAGAAATGAGAGAAAGAGAGAGAACGCAGGAGAATAGGCTAGGAAAAATGTGTGTGTGTGTGTGTGTGTGTGTGTGTGTGTGTGTGTGTGTGTGTGAGAGAGAGAGAGAGAGAGAGAGAGAGAGAGAGAGAGAGAGAGAAAGCAGAGCAGAGAATGGTGACGTAAAAGGCTAGGAAAAATGAGACACCCAGGGTTTGGAGGAATGCAGTTTTTTCGGCATACCCCTACCAGTGATGACCGATAGCAGCAGTCACACACAGCAGAGCAACATCCCTTCCGCCCGCCCACATATCGGATCACCGTGGGCGGGCGCAATATAGGCAGGCCTAACCGATGCTTCCGGCACATTTCATACCGCCAAGCGCTTGCATCGGACAGCTGCTATCTGTCGGCCACCGAACATGTGTGTGTGTGTGTGTGTGTGTGTGTGTGTGTGTGTGTGTGTGTGTGTGTATCAGACTCGTCCGGAATTGCACGGAGGGGCCTGCCGGCGCAAATTCCTACACGGTGTTCCTCAAGGCTTTATGCTAGGACCGCTACTGTTCCCTGTCGTCACGACAGCGTTAACACGCTCAAAAGTCTCATTATTTCGCTAAATGGAACATTACGCTGCGTACCACTTAACCTAATGAAGTGCTAAATCTTGGTTCGAATCCTGCTCACAGCAGAAATTCTTGACTGTCGATTCAGGTACTATCAAAGCGGTGACTGTAACACGAAGATAATCATAAAATCGAAATCTCACACAGGTTTTCGCAAGGCTTCGTGAAAGGACCATTTCTATACTCTAGTGTCAAGATGTAACAATAGAGATGAATAGTCCAATTATTTCACTAAATAAGAGATCAAGCATCATGAAAATGGCCACAAGTCAGCGGATGGACACATTCTTCATTGTCGCTTACGTTAGATGAGGAGCAAAAAAAGGCTCAAATGGCTCTGAGCACTGTGGGACTTAACATCTGTGGTCATCAGTTCCCTAGAACTTAGAACTACTTAAACCTAACTAACCTAAGGACATCACACACATCCATGCCCGTGGCAGGATTCGAACCTGCGACCGTAGCGGTCGCGCGGTTCCAGACTGAAGCGCCTAGAACCGCACGGCCACGCCTGCAGGTGAGGAGCAACTGTATTAGATGCACACATGATAATTTTACAGGAAGTTATAAAGGGACACAATCCACAACGGAACTAATCGATACCAGGAATATCTTCGAATTTGGAAAGCAGGTGTTGACAGGTGTGAAAATTACCAAACTACCAGTTAAATAAGCCTCGGCTGCAAAATACTAACATGAATTCTTTCCGGACGAATGGAAAAACTGGTAGAATCCGACCTCGGGGCGAATCAGTTTGGATTCCGTAGAAATGTTGGAACACGACCACACGACGTATCTTACAACGTAGACTGAGGAAAGGAAAACCTACGTTTCTACCATTTGTAGACTTAGAGAAAGCTTTTGACGATGATGACTACAATAGTCTCTTTCAAATTCTGAAAGTGGCAGCGGTCAAATTCAGGGAGTGGAAGGCTATTTACAATTTGTACAGAAACCAGATGGCAGTTATAAGAGTCGAGGGGCATGAAAGGGAAGCAGTGGTTGGGAAGGGAGTGAGACAGGGTTGTAGCAAAATTTGGAGTAGGAATTAAAATCCATGGAGAAGAAATAAAACCTTTGCGGTTTGCTGTTGACATTGTAATTCTGTCAGAGACAGCGAAGGATTTGGAAGAGCAGTTGAACGAAACGGACAGTACCAGGATATAAGACGAACAGCAACAAAAGCAAAACGAGCATAACGAGGGAACCACACCGTGGTTCAGATCGAAAAAAAAAATCGTTTTTCGGTATTTATCGTATTTCGATATATTAAGGTTTTATTTAAGTACTGTGAAAAGGATTTTGCTGAAAAAAAATTGTTTGATCATTTACAGAGTATTTTCCTACCACGTGTGTTTATGTGCCACGCCCACTTTTCTGTCACCCACTTTTCTGCATATATTTTAGATCTTTATATCCCCTAGATTGCACGTTAGGGATTTTTTTTTATTCCCGAGTGTGTTGGCTATCCTAGGAATTCAACGGTCGGTATTCTTTTGCTTCTGCTGTTTGTAAACAACACGCTTTCAATTAAAAGATGGAAACTGGTTGACCGGATAGGGTCGGTTAACTAAAACTGAAATAGAAAACTTGCAACTATACTATGGGCAGGCAATTAGGAGAAATAAAGAAAATCTGGAGGGGATGAAGAGAGATGTTTGGGCCATATTCTTCCATAAGTCCTCTACTGCTGATAAGCCATGTCATGATTGTGTCCATCAGGAAAAAATTCGTGGTGAAAATACAATAGCGCTCTGGCAGATGGAGAATCTTATTCTCACCAGAATTCTCTTCCTGCTGCTGTTATTTGAGCAATTAAACCTATTTTCAGAGACTTGGCTCACCGTGACCATCTAAGGAAATGTCTACATGGGCAGACAAAGAACGGAAATGGATCGAAACTTCCTGGCAGATTAAAACTGTGTGCCTGACCGAGACTCGAACTCGGGACCTTCGCCTTTTCGCGGGCAAGTGCTCTACCGTCTGAGCTACCGAAGCACGACTCACGCCCGGTACTCACAGCTTTACTTCTGCCAGTATCTCGTCTCCTACCTTCCAAGTTATGAAAGTTTCATATCAGCGCACACTCCGCTGCAGAGTGAAAATCTCATTGTGGAACCGAAATGGATGTTTCAAGAGCATAGTTTGGAACCGCCTTCCTAAAACTGTATTTGTAGGCATGCATACAACGAAGCTAGGAGTTCATGATGCTGTTATTACATTCAATTGTGGTGGTATTGGAAAGTGTTGGGTACTGAAAAATCTGGGAATTAATGCTGGTGAAATTATGATGACTGGGCTGCAACATTGCGATAAAATGAGGACAGACGATGCAGACAGGTCTGCATCTAATATGGCCAAGAAAGCAAGACAAACATCCAGGAAGGTGAAAAAGAAGCTGGAAGACCTGCTAGAGGCCAAAGAAGGGCCATCATATGCAGCAGGACAGTTTTAATTAACTGTAAGTAAGAAATTTCAAAAGTTTTTTCTTTCAAGTCAATTTCCCGCAAACTAAAATTTTCAGTGCATATGGCCCATTATATCAGAAAGTATCATAGAAAAATGAATGAAATTTTCAGAGACTCTGTATAACATAAAAAGCCACCTCTGGTACTACATTCATTAATATTCCCCCATTAGGAAGTTCACAAAAATATTTTCTGCAGAAATAACTTAATATTTTCTGTTAATAAATTTAAAAAGTATTTCTTAAAAACTATAAAATGGATAAAGTAGGTTTCAGTACAGTTGACTATTACCATCATATAACATACAGGTCTTGCATCAAATAGTTTTTCAGAAATGGGTCAAATTCTTGCCTAAATTAACACGGTTAGATAGGCAGGGTGTGGTCCCCTTAAATCAGGTGATGCTGAGGAAATTAGATTAGGAAATGAGACGCATCTGAAGAAGAATAATTTGTTAAAATCGTATATAGAATTAAAGTATTTGTGTTAAGAAAAGCCGTGTATGGTAGTGAAACACGGAAGATAACTAGTTTATACAGGAGGAGAAGACAAGCATTCGAAATGTGGTGCTACAGAAGAATGCTGAGTATTAGATTAGATCACATAACTAATGAGGAGGTATTGAATAGAATTGGGGAGAAGAGGAGTTTGTGGCACAACTTGAAAGGTGGCTACACTGAGCCACAGCGCCAGAGATCGCGCCAGAGAGTTTTGTTCCGCCGCCTCCACTGGCAGTGGTTATTGAGAAGTAGCGGAGTGGAGTACTTGTCGAGAGGTCGTGGTGGAGAGTGCTTGTGGAGATGTTGTAGTAATGAGTGCTTGTTCCATGTTTTATGCAGTTGTTTGATGGGCTAGACAGCAGATGATGTTCTAATGGAGATATTGTAATGATTAGAGTGCTTTTCATCAATATATATGAAGGTAACAAAACTCGCTTTTTTTTTCATTATTTCTATGTCTTGAATAATGCGTCATTACAGGTTCAGTCAACAAAGCATCTGGCTCGTGTTCTTGTATTAGAGTGTAATTCTGGTTTTCTTGCGTACTTATAGTATTTCTATTTTTTTTAATTACTTCAGTATAAATGGTATTTAAAATTTCTTGTCTTGTTGAAGAAGAACCGTGCCAGATGTGTACGTTGAGTCATACTTCACACACAGAACAGCTACACTTGTGTTTTGGTTTCGTAGGTTTTATAGTTGCTGGGGACTTAATTAATTAATTGTGTTAACGAAAATTTTCATTTCATTCTTTGTTGTTGTTCTATGCAGTCAGATTGCGTACAAAAACTAGTCAGCGTAACCGGACAGACAGTAAAATTATTTTCATAAATATTTAATTAAGCCCCCATGCAAACTTGACTAGAAGAAGGGATCGGTTGGTAGGACATGTTCTGAGGCATCAAGGGATCACCAATTTAGTACTGCAGGGAAGAGTGTGTGTGTGTGTGTGGGGGGGGGGGGGTCTATAAATCGTTGAGGAAGATCAAGATATGAGTATAGCAAGCAGATTCAGAAGAAATGAGGGTTTCACTGGATAGAGTGGCATGGAGAGCTGGATCACGGACCTCAACAATAATATTAATTTCTTCACTACCTTTTTCCAACCCCTGTACACTTCTCATGAAGCTACATTTTGCATTTTATGCATTCGATCTTCGTCGGACAGCTCGCTACATCATTCCTCTGTTCAGGTCAGCACACAGGATTATTTTTCAGGGGGGGAGTGGGGGAGAACGGAGGGACCCAAACGGAGAAGCTATTTTTACCTAGTTTGACTTTTTACATTATAATATAAATGCAAATTCGATTAAATCTTTTAATAGATCAGACAGGCGAACAAGAATAGATTAGCTGTTCTCGCTCGCCGTAAACTATCCAAAAACGATTTAATAGCTCAATTTGCAACAAAATTATTAGGGAAATGTGAGACCTTAACTTTTCCCGGCGATTCGAATGTTCACGTAACTTACGGGCTTGCTGGAGGGTGGCGTCGTCGAACACCGCCGATATTTCGACAGCAGCACACACTGCCATTCTCAAGGCACAAATGCAAGGAAGAAAAAAAAAGTGCAAACAAATTTAATACGTCGGTTCACAGAGGAGAAACAAGGAAGACACCACACACAGAACAAGTGTCAACACAACAAAAAGTATTCAGTGGTCAGTACTACGAACAGACTGGTGGAGTTGCAATGGGAAGCCCGTTGTCACCTATTGTGGCCAATTTGTTTATGGAGGACTTTGGGGAACGTGCATTGGAGTCAGCGACCTTGAAACCTGCGTGTTTTTTCAGATATGTAGACGGTACTTTTGTTGTTTGGCCTCATGGTAGTGAGAATTTAAACATCTGAATTCAATCCACCCGAATATTCAGTTCACTGTGGAGGAGGAAAAGAATGGATGCCTTCCCTTCCTTGATGTGTTGGTCAGAAGGAAGACTGGTGGTACGTTGGGACATTCTGTTTATAGGAATCCCACCCACACTGACTTGTATCAGCGAGCTGATAGCTGTCACCATCCAGCTCAGCGTGAAGGAGTGCTTCGCACCTTGGTTCACAGGGCCCTCGTTATCCCAGACCCTGAAAGTTTGGCATCTCGAAGTCACCTTTCGTCAGAATGGTTATAGTGAGAGGCAGATCAAACGTGCGTTGCGGTATCAGCCTTCTGGGCAGCGGGTGAGTGACGATAGCAACGAAGCGGCACCCAAGTCTACGGCCTTTTTGCCTTACGCAGGAAGCGTTTCCAACAGGATTGGCCGTATTTTGCGGAAATATGACGTGAAATGTGTTTTTCGACCACCTTCTAAGATTAAGGCCCTGTTGGCGTCCGTAAAAGATGATCTCGGTTTGCGAAAGGCCGGGGTCTATCGTATTCCTTGCAGGTGTGGCATGTCATACACTCCTGGAAATGGAAAAAAGAACACATTGACACCGGTGTGTCAGACCCACCATACTTGCTCCGGACACTGCGAGAGGGCTGTACAAGCAATGATCACACGCACGGCACAGCGGACACACCAGGAACCGCGGTGTTGGCCGTCGAATGGCGCTAGCTGCGCAGCATTTGTGCACCGCCGCCGTCAGTGTCAGCCAGTTTGCCGTGGCATACGGAGCTCCATCGCAGTCTTTAACACTGGTAGCATGCCGCGACAGCGTGGACGTGAACCGTACGTGCAGTTGACGGACTTTGAGCGAGGGCGTATAGTGGGCATGCGGGAGGCCGGGTGGACGTACCGCCGAATTGCTCAACACGTGGGGCGTGAGGTCTCCACAGTACATCGATGTTGTCGCCAGTGGTCGGCGGAAGGTGCACGTGCCCGTCGACCTGGGACCGGACCGCAGCGACGCATGGATGCACGCCGAGACCGTAGGATCCTACGCAGTGCCGTAGGGGACCGCACCGCCACTTCCCAGCAAATTAGGGACACTGTTGCTCCTGGGGTATCGGCGAGGACCATTCGCAACCGTCTCCATGAAGCTGGGCTACGGTCCCGCACACCGTTAGGCCGTCTTCCGCTCACGCCCCAACATCGTGTAGCCCGCCTCCAGTGGTGTCGCGACAGGCGTGAATGGAGGGACGAATGGAGACGTGTCGTCTTCAGCGATGAGCGTCGCTTCTGCCTCGGTGCCAATGATGGTCGTATGCGTGTTTGGCGCCGTGCAGGTGAGCGCCACAATCAGGACTGCATACGACCGAGGCACACAGGGCCAACACCCGGCATCATGGTGTGGGGAGCGATCTCCTACACTGGCCGTACACCACTGGTGATCGTCGAGGGGACACTGAATAGTGCACGGTACATCCAAACCGTCATCGAACCCATCGTTCTACCATTGCTAGACCGGCAAGGGAACTTGCTGTTCCAACAGGACAATGCACGTCCGCATGTATCCCGTGCCACCCAACGTGCTCTAGAAGTTGTAAGTCAACTACCCTGGCCAACAAGATCTCCGGATCTCTCCCCCATTGAGCATGTTTGGGACTGGATGAAGCGTCGTCTCACGCGGTCTGCACGTCCAGCACGAACGCTGGTCCAACTGAGGCGCCAGGTGGAAATGGCATGGCAAGCCGTTCCACAGGACTACATCCAGCATCTCTACGATCGTCTCCATGTGAGAATAGCAGCCTGCATTGCTGCGAAAGGTGGATATACACTGTACTAGTGCCGACATTGTGCATGCTCTGTTGCCTGCGTCTATGTGCCTGTGGTTCTGTCAGTGTGATCATGTGATGTATCTGACCCCAGGAATGTGTCAATAAAGTTTCCCCTTCCTGGGACAATGAATTCACGGTGTTCTTATTTCAATTTCCAGGAGTGTATATTGGTCAGACTATCAGGACTGTGGAAGACCGGTGTATTGAACATAAGCGTCACACACGCTTACAACAGCCGAGCAGATCCGCTATTGCAGAACATTGCCTTGACACCGGTCATCCTACGGAATACAACAACACGGAGATTCTGGCTTGCACGTCCACCTACTGGGATGGTGTTATTAAGGAGGCTGTTGAAATCACACTATCTAGCAACCTTATTAACAGAGATGGTGGATTTTGCTTAAACGCTGCTTGGAATCCGGCTCTGTCTCTCACCAAAAAACAGAGGGACAAAATTAGTGCTACCTCACCTGTCGATTAATAGTGACTATCGATATTTGTGATGTTGGTTATCTTTGTTTGTGTTGACACTTGTTCTGTGTGTGGTGTCTTCCTTGTTTCTCCCCTGTGAACAGAGGTATTAAATTTCCTTGCACATTTTCTCTTCCTTGCATTTGTGCCTTGAGAATGGCAGGGTGTGCTCCTGTCGAAATATCGGCGGTGGTCGACGACGTCACCCGCCAGCAGACCCGTAAGTTATTTGAATATTAGCGAAATATGTATTTAATTTCCAGCACTGCTAGTGAAGTAATAGACTCACACAGTACGCACTAGAAAAGTAAAAAGCCTCGAAAAATGTAAAGAAACTAACAGAAGGTGAGAACTTCACTTTCAGTCATAATCAAGAATGAGTAATATTAAGAAAACATTTTGTTACCAGAAAAATTTCTATTAAATCTATTACTAGCTTAGCCTCCGCTCCTCCTAGACTGTGTGCTCTGTAGAGTTTTTTTTATTTTGTTTTTCTTTAATCGACTTTTTATGGTGTTCACAAGTCGCAGAGCCGGCCGCGGTGGCCGAGCGGTTCTAGGCGCTTCAGTCCGGAACCGCTCCGCTGGTACCTTCGCAGGTTCGAACCCTCCCTCGGGTATGGATGTGTGTCATGTCCTTCGGTTAGGTTAGGTTTAAGTAGTTCTAAGTTCTAGGTGACTGATGACCTCAGCAGAACCTTCTCAGCTTTTCATGTTAATTAAGGCCATAGAAGGATGGTTTTTTTTACAGAATGTACTTGTGACCTAATAGCGGTTCTTATCGCTGGACTCCAAGATTGTTATTAATGCCTTTTGCATCCTTGTGGTGTTCTTGTTGTGGTCTTCAGTCCTGAGACTGGTTTGATGCAGCTCTCCATGCTACTCTATCCTGTGCAAGCTTCTTCATCTCCCAGTACCTACTGCAACCTACATCCCTCTGAATCTGCTTAGTGTATTCATCTCTTGGTCTCCCCCTACGATTTTTACCCTCCACTCTGCCCTCCAGTACTAAATTGGTGATCCCTTGATGTCTCAGAACATGTCCTACCAACCGGTCCCTTCTTCTTGTCAAGTTGAGCCACAAACTCCTCTTCTCCCCAATTCTATTCAATAACTCCTCATTAGTTATGTGATCTACCCATCTAATCTTCAGCATTCTTCTGTAGCACATTTCGAAAGCTTCTATTCTCTTCTTGTCCAAACTGTTTATCGTCCATGTTTCACTTCCATACATGGCTACACTCCATACAAATACTTTCAGAAACGACTTCCTGATACTTAAATCTATACTCAATGTTAACAAATTTCTCTTCTTCAGAAATGCTTTCCTTGCCATTGCCAGTCTACATTTTATATCATCTCTACTTCGAACATCAGTTATTTTGCTCCCCAAATAGCAAAACTCCTTTACTGCTTTAAGTGTCTCATTTCCTAATCTAATTCCCTCAGCATCACATGACTTAATTCGACTACATTCCACTATCCTCGTTTAGCTTTTGTTGATTTTCATCTTATACCTTCATTTCAAGACACTGTCCATTCCGTTCAACTGCTTTTCCAGGTCCTTTGTTGTCTCTGACAGAATGGCAAAGTCATCGACAAACCTCGAAATTATTATTTCTTATACATGGATTTTAATTCCTACTCCAAATATTTCTTTTGTTTCCTTTGCTGCCTGCTCAACATACAGATTTGAAAAACATCGGGGATAGGCTACAACGCTGTCTCATTCTCTTCCCAACCACTGTATCCCTTTGTTGCCCCTCGACTCTTATAGTTGTAACATCTCTTTATATTCTATGAATTATTCTGATACAATTCTACCCTTGAATGACGTTTACTAATTTTCCATCTTCGTACTCGCAGAATCCATGCGCAAAGTAGTTTCATACAATAGCTATGCCATAAGCGCATAATTATTCTTTGTGGTACTCTCCCTGGTGGTTGTTAGAAAAAAAACTTCCGAAGATTGTCTTCGTGCCGATTAGCCTGAGCATTGTTTGAGGAATTGTAATTTGAATATTGAGATTTATGACAGAAGATAACTGATACGAAATTGTACGATTAAAAGGGAAATTATATATATACAGGGTGAGTCACCTAACATTACCACTGGATATATTTCGTAAACCGCATCAAATACTGACGAATCGATTCCACAGACCGAACGTGAGGAGAGGGGCTAGTGTAATTGGTTAATACAAACCATAAAAAAATGCACCGAAGTATGTTTTTTAACACAAACCTACGTTTTTTTAAATGGAACACCGTTAGTTTTCTTAGCACATCTGAACATATAAACAAATAACGCATAAATTGGCCAGCCCGTTCTCCTGATCTTACACCTCTGGACTTCTTTCTGTGGGGTACGTTAATGGAGAATGTGTACCGTGATGTGCCTACAAAGCCAGAGGATATGAAACAACGTATTGTGGCAGCCTGCGGCGACATTACACCAGATGTACTGCGGCGTGTACGACATTCATTACGCCAGAGATTGCAATAGTGTGCAGCAAATGATGGCCACCACATTGAACATCTATCGGCCTGACATCATGTCGGGACACACTCTATTCCACTCCGTAATTGAAAACGGAAACCACGTGTGTACGTGTACCTCACCCCTCGTGGTAATGTACATTTTCGTCAGTGAAAAAGACCAATAAAAAGGTCTTAGCATGTGGACGTAATGTGCTGTTCCAGTCTCTTCTGTACCTAAGGTCCATCACCGTTCCCTTTGGATCCCTACGTAATTCGGTGCTCTCCGATACACACGATCGAACAGCGGAGGAGTGGTACTCAGGCGTCAACTTTAGGTTACAATATCTCCGGATGTAATTAACATTTTAGAATGCAACAAACGGCACTGAGTACGTATTTGGTTATATGTTCAGATGTGCTAACAAAACTAACGGGGTTCCATTTAAAAAAAAACGTAGGTTTGTGTTGAAAAACATACTTCCGTGCATTTTTGTATGTTTTGTATTAACCAGTTACACTAGACCCTCTCCTCACGTTCGGTCTGTGGAATCGGTTCGTCAGTATTTGATGTGGTTTACGAAATATATCCAGCGGTAACGTTAAGTGACTCAACCTGTATTGCTCCTTCATACAAAAGGTGTGTAACAATTTACATTATTTGACATTTGAGAATTAATGATATTCATCGATATATTGCGTAGTTGTTAATCAGAAAGGAGGTTCCGAAAGACTGGATACGAACCTGCATTTAATAATCAAAGAGCTCCATTACTTCTCCGGAAGGTTAAACTTCATCAAAGCCAAATATCCGCTCGATCTGAGGTTTCCCGACTGATTATACAACACTCCCAAAATTACGAGGCATTTTATTTCTACAGATTAGCAGACTGACGCAAACCACGTGCCTGCGGAGAAGAAGAATCATCGCCTGATTTCATTCTAACAAGTAACGGTGTGCGGGACCGTAGCCCAGCTTCACGGAGACGGTTGCGAATGGTCCTCGGCGATACCCCAGGAGCAACAGTGTCCCTAATTTGCTGGGAAGTGGCGGTGCGGTCCCCTACGGCACTGCGTAGGATCCTACGGTCTCGGCGTGCATCCGTGCGTCGCTGCGGTCCGGTCCCAGGTCGACGGGCACGTGCACCTTCCGCCGACCACTGGCGACAACATCGATGTACTGTGGAGACCTCACGCCCCACGTGTTGAGCAATTCGGCGGTACGTCCACCCGGCCTCCCGCATGCCCACTATACGCCCTCGCTCAAAGTCCGTCAACTGCACATACGGTTCACGTCCACGCTGTCGCGGCATGCTACCAGTGTCAAAGACTGCGATGGAGCTCCGTATGCCACGGCAAACTGGCTGACACTGACGGCGGCGGTGCACAAATGCTGCGCAGCTAGCGCCATTCGACGGCCAACACCGCGGTTCCTGGTGTGTCCGCTGTGCCGTGCGTGTGATCATTGCTTGTACAGCCCTCTCGCAGTGTCCGGAGCAAGTATGGTGGGTCTGACACACCGGTGTCAATGTGTTCTTTTTTCCATTTCCTGGAGTGTACATAATTACATAGATAGGAGGAAAAATTATACAGTCATTTAAAATTTTCCCATTTGTCTGCTCTACCCTCTACAAGCAGTGTCTCCAGCTAGCAGGCCAGATACATCCCACCTCTCTCGCCGTTAAACTCCGATACACGGCGCAGCAGACTACGATCGACGTTCTGTCACGATAGCCGACAGGAAAATCTCTTTTCATGCGCAATTTTCCCCTTTTATTGGAAGTCAGGGGCCATCGACCAGCATTTTTTCCCCTTTCTGTCTCTTTCTTTTTCAAGTCGACCAGGCGGTCGAGAGGACTGCAGTATCGATAATCGATGTCGTCTGCCTCTTGCCCGGTGGCCCCACTCACGGGCCACTTAACTGCAAGTGCCTCTACATTGAAGGGGCGGGGGGGGGGGAGGGGGAGGGCTAAAAATGTGTGTGTGTGTGTGTGTGTGTGTGTGTGTGTGTGTGTGTGTGTGTGTGAGTGTGTGTGTGTCGACCTGCCACTCAAATGCCAACCTCGCATAGAGCGCGTCTCTACACACAGGAAACACGTCACTCTGATCGATGGAATTAAAAAAAAGTTCGCTCCATTGATGCCTGCGATACGGTCGATGAACGACCCGTCCAGATTATACGTGGCGGCCAGGATGAAATTAACTAGCGTGGAAAATTATTTCATTCGCCTCGTGTTAGGCAACCCGGCTTACACCACTGACAAGTAAGACGTGTTGTTGCCTACCTTAAGAGGCTCCGGAAAGGCTCAAAATCATGAAAAGTTCAATTTTTACTTTTATGCGTTTTCTGAATCTGCAGACTATTACCTTTTAATAGATATATAATTTATTCAATTACGAAGACTACAACTATTTTTAAATTTTTTTTGAAATGTGTTCTACATGGGCGTGACCCACTGTGGCGCTGTTAAACTGCTGTCAAATGGTGTTATTATTAACGTCCGTGTTCATCAGGTACATTTTAGTGATGTGAGATAAAGTATGTGTTGTGGCTAACCTGTGATGGTTCAATATATATCGCTGGTGTGATTGTCGACTGTTTCATGTTTATTTACTCTGTCGTTATCTCGAAAATATTCGTAATTAATTCTGTTTCTTGAGTCTCTGTTTTGTTGAAGTATAGTAATGAGTAAAAGTAAAGTTGCTGTTGCGACTTTCAATGATGGCAACATTGTAAGGTATATTTAGAAATATGGGAATGAAGATAGGTTCTAACATGGTACGAGCGATGCTTGCTTTAGACAAGGAACGCCT
This sequence comes from Schistocerca cancellata, assembly GCF_023864275.1. Taxonomy (NCBI): domain Eukaryota; kingdom Metazoa; phylum Arthropoda; class Insecta; order Orthoptera; family Acrididae; genus Schistocerca; species Schistocerca cancellata. The sequence goes on from NC_064636.1 coordinate 14,972,811, forward strand.
TCGGGCTGCAGACAGGGCTGTAAAGAGTCTAGAAATACAAGCAAGAGTAAACAGGAGGAGCAACAAGAGGAAGCTGGAGGAGGAGTTTGCAGAGGATGAAGATAATCCATCCTATGCACCTGGAATGCACTAAAAAGTCAATCCAATCTTTGTCGCTCGATTCCCAAAACTTTTATTTTCTCATAGTAATTACATGTTTTCTAAGGATCTCCCAAACATATTTGTTTCAACCTTTCAGTAAATGTTACCTTCTGCATAATTTAACACAGCCTTTTTCCAAAAAACTGTATATTTTTGAATATATAAATAAAAAATTGCAAAAAAGTGTTGTGAATTTTCATTACAATTGAAAAATAATCTTTAATAACTGAACTAAAATTTTGTAAAATCCCCTGTGTTAAGTTGTAGCCCATGTTCCAATAAATAATCTGTAAAAAGTTCAACTTCCTACCTCAAATACTTTGTGAGGAAAGATGTAATTTATAAGCGTTATTTTAACATTGCAAGTATAGGGCGTTCCGGAGCCCCTTAAGGTGCACGAAATACAAAGGGGGCGATCAAAATCATTCTGTCGGAAGGGCTGTACGGTCCAGAGTCGGTACGTCACTCAGGCAAACTCGACGTGAGCTGTGCGGTAATGCTCCTGCTGCTGCACCAGGCTGAAGATACGTGTTTGGCAAAGCTCGTGTCTTGCTGCACGAAGAAGTCCGTAGGTGCCTGCTTCACATCTTTGGTCTCACAGGAATCGTCGAACATTAGAGGCTTTTTTTTTTAAGGGACCAAAGGTGGGATAACTGCATGGGGAGAGGTTGGGACTAAAAGCCAGGTGTTCAAATTTCTCCCACTCTAGTCTCCCACTTGGGGATGACTTCACATATCGACTGGCGTCTCGTTTCGAATCGCCGCCAGCAGGGAATTTGGCGCACCATTCTCGACAGAGATGCTGCCTCATTCTCCAACTAATGTACACTTGTTGTTGTGGTCTTCAGTCCAGAGACTGGTTTGATGCAGCTCTCCATGCTACTCTATCTTGTGCTACCTTCTTCATCTTCCAGTACCTACTGCAGTCTACATCCTTCTGAATCTGCTTAGTGTATTCATCTCTTGGTCTCCCCCTACGATTTTTACCCTCCACGCTGCCCTCCTATACTACATTGGTGATCCCTCGATGCCTCAGAACATATCCTACCAACCGATCCCTTCTTCTGGTCAAGTTGTGCCACAAACTTCTCTTCTCCCCAATCCTATTCAATACTTCCTCATTAGTTACACTATGTCATCAAAAGTATCAGGACAACTGGCTGAAAATGACTTACAAGTTCGTGGCGCCCTCCATCGCTAATGCTGGAATTCAATATGGTGTTGTTGGCCCTTGATGACAGATTCCACTTTCGCAGGCATACGTTCAGTCAGGTGCTGGAAGGTTTCTTGGCGGCAATGGCAGCCCATTCTTCACACAATGTTGCACTGAGGAGAGGTATCGATGTCGGTCGGTGAGGCCTGGCACGAAGTCGGCGTTCCAAAACGGCCCCACACGTGTTCTGTAGGATTCAGGTCAGGACTCTGTGCAGGCCAGTCCATTACAGGGATGTTATTGCCGTGTAACCACTCTGCCACAGGCCGTGCATTATGAACAGGTGCTCGATCGTCTTGGAAGATGCAATCGCCATCCCCGAATTGCTCTTCAACAGTGAGAAGCGGGAAGGTGCTGAAGACATCAATATACGCCTGTGCTGTGATAGTGCCACGCAAAACAACAAGGGGCGCCTCCATGAAAAACACGACCACACCATAACACCACCGCCTCAGAATTTTACTGTTGGCGCTACACACGCTGGCAAATGACGTTCACCGGGCATTCGCCAAACCCATATCCTACCATCGGATCACCACAGTTTGTACCGTGATTCGTCACTCCACACAACGCTCTTCCACTGTTCAATCGTCCAATGTTTACGCTCCTTACACCCAGCGAGGCGTCGTTTGGCATTTACCGGCGTGATGTGTGGCTTATGAGCAGCCGCTCCACCATGAAATCCAAGTTTTCTCACCTCCTGCCTAACTGTCACAGTACTTGCAGTGGATCCTGATGCAGTTTGGAATTCCTGTGTACCGGTCTGGATAGATGTCTGCCTGTTACACATTACGACCCTCTTCAACTGTCGGCGGTCTCCGTCAGTCAACAGACGAGGCCGGCCTGTACGCTTTTGTGCTGTACGTGTCCCTTCACGTTTCCCCTTCACTATCACATCGGAAGCTGTGGACCTAGGGGTGTTTAGGAGTGTGGAAATCTCGCGTACTGAAGTATGACACTGGTGACACCCAATCCCCTGACCACGTTCAAGTCCATGAGTTCCGCGGAGCGCCCCATTCTGCTCTCTCACGATGTCTGCGCCATTTCACGCAGCAATAAGACAGGTCTAGGCTTGTACAAAAAATAGTGAAAGAACGTAATTTTTTGTTGAACAAATTGTTTTCTTCTTCTCCTTGCACTGAGGCTTCCAACTGAAGCGTTTCTACTCAAGTTTCTAATTCTTTGTCGCCGTTTCCATTTCCTGCAGTATTTTTTCATTGTTTCACTATGTCACTTTTTCGTGTGTTCAGACAACTTTCTGCCAGATTTCTTCTGCCTCATCGCTTGGAATCTTTCCAGTTTTAAAAATTTTTTACTAAAAATCTCCCTTTTGCAATGTCAATTCTTCTCTTATGTTATCCCTTTCCAAATATATTATAAACCGTTGATTCCAGGTGGTTGCTAATTTCTTTTCACTGAGATATCTGAAGATAATCTTGGTGAGTCTTGTCGCCCATCCTGTAAATACACTCCTGGAAATTGAAATAAGAACACCGTGAATTCATTGTCCCAGGAAGGGGAAACTTTATTGACACATTCCTGGGGTCAGATACATCACATGATCACACTGACAGAACCACAGGCACATAGACACAGGCAACAGAGCATGCACAATGTCGGCACTAGTACAGTGTATATCCACCTTTCGCAGCAATGCAGGCTGCTATTCTCCCATGGAGACGATCGTAGCGATGCTGGATGTAGTCCTGTGGAACGGCTTGCCATGCCATTTCCACCTGGCGCCTCAGTTGGACCAGCGTTCGTGCTGGACGTGCAGACCGCGTGAGACGACGCTTCATCCAGTCCCAAACATGCTCAATGGGGGACAGATCCGGAGATCTTGCTGGCCAGGGTAGTTGACTTACACCTTCTAGAGCACGTTGGGTGGCACGGGATACATGCGGACGTGGATTGTCCTGTTGGAACAGCAAGTTCCCTTGCCGGTCTAGGAATGGTAGAACGATGGGTTCGATGACGGTTTGGATGTACCGTGCACTATTCAGTGTCCCCTCGACGATCACCAGTGGTGTACGGCCAGTGTAGGAGATCGCTCCCCACACCATGATGCCGGGTGTTGGCCCTGTGTGCCTCGGTCGTATGCAGTGCTGATTGTGGCGCTCACCTGCACGGCGCCAAACACGCATACGACCATCATTGGCACCAAGGCAGAAGCGACTCTCATCGCTGAAGACGACACGTCTCCATTCGTCCCTCCATTCACGCCACCACTAGAGGCGGGCTGCACGAAGTTGGGTCGTGAGCGGAAGACGGCCTAACGGTGTGCGGGACCGTAGCCCAGCTTCATGGAGACGGTTGCGAATGGTCCTCGCCGATACCCCAGGAGCAACAGTGTCCCTAATTTGCAGGGAAGTGGCGGTGCGGTCCCCTACGGCACTGCGTAGGATCCTACGGTCTTGGCGTGCATCCGTGCGTCGCTGCGGTCCGGTCCCAGGTCGACGCGCACGTGCACCTTCCGCCGACCACTGGCGACAACATCGATGTACTGTGGAGACCTCACGCGCCACGTGTTGAGCAATTCGGCGGTACGTCCACCCGGCCTCCCACATGCCCACTATACGCCCTCGCTCAAAGTCCGTCAACTGCACATACGGTTCACGTCCACGCTGTCGCGGCATGCTACCAGTGTTAAAGACTGCGATGGAGCTCCGTATGCCACGGCAAACTGGCTGACACTGACGGCGGCGGTGCACAAATGCTGCGCAGCTAGCGCCATTCGACGGCCAACACCGCGGTTCCTGGTGTGTCCGCTGTGCCGTGCGTGTGATCATTGCTTGTACAGCCCTCTCGCAGTGTCCGGAGCAAGTATGGTGGGTCTGACACACCGGTGTCAATGTGTTCTTTTTTCCATTTCCAGGAGTGTATATCCGAAATATAATAATCTCTTCATCTTTATTATTTCAGATCTGTATCCCATTTCTTGACAAACTTCATTGTAACGTCTTAAATTACAAAATAGTGCATTTCTGCGAAGATACCGGGTGATCAAAAAGTCAGTATAAATTTGAAAACTTAATAAACCACGCAATAATGTAGACAGAGAGGTAAAAATTGACACACATGCTTGGAACGACATGGGGTTTCATTAGAACCACCCCATATTGCTAGACGCGTGAAAGATCTCTTGCGCGCGTCGTTTGGTGATGATCGTGTGCTCAGCCGCCACTTTCGTCACGCTCGGCCTCCCAGGTCCCCAGACCTCAGTCCGTACAATTATTGGCTTTGGGGTTACCTGAAGTCGCAAGTGTATCGTTATCGACCGACATCTCTAGGGATGCTGAAAGACAACATCCGACGCCAATGCCCCACCATAACTCCGGACATGCTTTACAGTGCTGTTCACAACATTATTCCTCGACTACAGCTATTGTTGAGGAATGATGGTGGACATATTCAGCATTTCCTGTGCAGATCATAATCTCAGCTTCGTCTTACTTTGTTACGCTAATTATTGCTATTCTGATCAGATGAAGCGCCATCTGTCGGACATTTTTTGAACTTTTCTATTTTTTTGGTTCTAATAAAATCCCGTGTCATTCCAAGCATGTGTGTCAATTTGTACCTCTCTATCTACATTATTCCGTGATTTATTCAGTTTTCAAATTTATACCGACTTTTTGATCACCCGGTATAATGTTTTTCACATATTTTTTCTAACTTTTCAAGCTTATAATTTATTTGTAGATATTGACCAGGATACATGTACTCTGCTTAATTCTAACTTTTTTTCGTTTAGTTAAGCACCTTTTATTGTAAGTGTTCTTAGTTGTATCATCTTTCATCTAAGGAACACTTTCCTAAACCGTTTTGTCGAATAATGAGATATAAACTCTATGGTTTCCTGAGGCAAATAGTGATTTATCTGACATATTGTGGTGTGACAGCGTTTTATGGAATGGCTAAAGAATATACACTCCTGGAAATGGAAAAAAGAACACATTGACACCGGTGTGTCAGACCCACCATACTTGCTCCGGACACTGCGAGAGGACTGTACAAGCAATGATCACACGCACGGCACAGCGGACACACCAGGAACCGCGGTGTTGGCCGTCGAATGGCGCTAGCTGCGCAGCATTTGTGCACCGCCGCCGTCAGTGTCAGCCAGTTTGCCGTGGCATACGGAGCTCCATCGCAGTCTTTAACACTGGTAGCATGCCGCGACAGCGTGGACGTGAACCGTATGTGCAGTTGACGGACTTTGAGCGAGGGCGTATAGTGGGCATGCGGGAGGCCGGGTGGACGTACCGCCGAATTGCTCAACACGTGGGGCGTGAGGTCTCCACAGTACATCGATGTTGTCGCCAGTGGTCGGCGGAAGGTGCACGTGCCCGTCGACCTGGGACCGGACCGCAGCGACGCACGGATGCACGCCAAGACCGTAGGATCCTACGCAGTGCCGTAGGGGACCGCACCGCCACTTCCCAGCAAATTAGGGACACTGTTGCTCCTGGGGTATCGGCGAGGACCATTCGCAACCGTCTCCATGACGCTGGGCTACGGTCCCGCACACCGTTAGGCCGTCTTCCGCTCACGCCCCAACATCGTGCAGCCCGCCTCCAGTGGTGTCGCGACAGGCGTGAATGGAGGGACGAATGGAGACGTGTCGTCTTCAGCGATGAGAGTCGCTTCTGCCTCGGTGCCAATGATGGTCGTATGCGTGTTTGGCGCCGTGCAGGTGAGCGCCACAATCAGGACTGCATACGACCGAGGCACACAGGGCCAACACCCGGCATCACGGTGTGGGGAGCGATCTCCTACACTGGCCGTACACCACTGGTGATCGTCGAGGGGACACTGAATAGTGCACAGTACATCCAAACCGTCATCGAACCCATCGTTCTACCATTCCTAGACCGGCAAGGGAACTTGCTGTTCCAACAGGACAATGCACGTCCGCATGTATCCCGTGCCACCCAACGTGCTCTAGAAGGTGTAAGTCAACTACCCTGGCCAGCAAGATCTCCGGATCTGTCCCCCATTGAGCATGTTTGGGACTGGATGAAGCGTCGTCTCACGCGGTCTGCACGTCCAGCACGAACGCTGGTCCAACTGAGGCGCCAGGTGGAAATGGCATGGCAAGCCGTTCCACAGGACTACATCCAGCATCTCTACGATCGTCTCCATGGGAGAATAGCAGCCTGCATTGCTGCGAAAGGTGGATATACACTGTACTAGTGCCGACATTGTGCATGCTCTGTTGCCTGTGTCTATGTGCCTGTGGTTCTGTCAGTGTGATCATGTGATGTATCTGACCCCAGGAATGTGTCAATAAAGTTTCCCCTTCCTGGGACAATGAATTCACGGTGTTCTTATTTCAATTTCCAGGAGTGTACTTCGTCTATGCATTTAATATAACGCCAGAAAGATAATTTCAATATTTTGACAGTTACAAGATCCACGAACATGATTATTCTAACAGTTTCAGTCCAGTTCATTCGAGTTCAGTTGTGTCACAGAACCAAAGAAGGAATTCTAAAGCATTTGTACACAAAGTCGCAGTTCAGAGCATTCCATAAATCTTCCACAAAGCGCGAAGATGACCCGACGGACAAGAAAGTATTTTTCAGCTCAGCTGCAACTCGGCAATCTACAGGGACTGACCAGGATTTGAGAAGTTGATGTGCAAAAATAAATGCCGGAATTTCAAGATTCTGTGTGCAACAAGAATGGCCATTTGCAATTGAAAGTGTCATTTAAATTCTACTTCGTGCAATAAATAAAGTGTATAGGGTGCCCCAGGAGAAATAGACAGTATTCAGGAATATGATAACAGTCATTCACAGCAAAAATGTCTGGTTGAATGGGCTCTAAAATGCGTATCCTAAGACCTATGAGCACTTCTTCAATTTATATACTGGGAAACATCTCTCTTCTATCACAAGCTCTTTGTTTTCCATATTGTGTGAGTATGTAGTAAAGAAAAAAAAATTGTCAACTAAACGTGGCCTCAAAGATGCATACCTTAAGACCTATGAGTAGACATTTAGTAGAATAGATGTATTTCACAGTAGCGAACATACTTGCAGGTGTATGAAACTCTAGAATTTTCCAAATCTATTAAAAACCGTGGTAAAAATTGAGATAATTAACTATAAAATTTGAGTTTTTCTAAACAAGAAGTTTAAAATGTAACACTTTATTCATTTTTTCATAAATTAAATAAACTCTAAAGTTTCATACACATGTAACTATAGTCTGTATGCTGTGCAAAATTCATCGAAGAATCTCTCTTACTTAGGAAGAAAAGTGTACCTACAGCAACAAATGCAGCCAGTAGTAAGTGAAAAAATGATGAAATTTCACATGTAAAAAATGTATTTTGTTACGTTTTTGAGCTTTCACTACTATGAGTATGAATCCTGAATCCTTCCTGATCATGCTGACAAAAGTATACGAATTTATCTGTAAAAGTATAGACAGTGTAAATTAAAATGTCCTGTGGTGCCTCTCCTGCCCCAAGTCGGCCTGTTTGACGTCCTACCCCCCTTAAATAAAAGGTCTTTCATTTACTTACTTAAACACGCCTACAAATTACACTCTGTGTCTGGATGTAGTAATGTTCGTCTGTTATGACTTCGACAGGTGATGGGTGCAATGTATGTACAACTGGAAAATAGATATTTTTTATGTGATAAAATTACAGTTTAACAACTTCCGGATTTTTTTCCTTTACTTTTTCTGTGAAACCTTGCTTCATGCTGAATTTTGTGATTCCATGTCAACGGAAAGCACCTATAAGTTTCGGTGAGATACATTGCGAGTATCAAAATGTGTGACATAAATTTCTGCACGTTTGGTTGGTCTGACTTGGAAGCTTAAAACTTTTACACTGCCAAATGACTATGGACCTTAATAAATGACAGATTTAAACTTGATATGGGTACCAGTTCCTAAGAAAAAAAAGGGGTTCTTAACAGATGCACGGACACTAAGACAGTGGATTACAAAGGATAATTTTTTTTTTTCATGTCATATAACTAAAAAATAACAAATTTCGGACTTTTTCCTGTGCCCATACTACGAAACCTAGCTTCCGTGCGAACTGCATGAGCTAGTTCAACAGGAGGTGCCATGTGGGTTTTGATGGCTGAGTTTGCTAGTTTCAAAATAGGAATCATAAATGGCAGAATATTTTCATCGCACTGTCTTAGGAGCTTAAATGTTTTACGCTGGCAAACGATTCCAGTCAAAAAGGGATCGTAGCAGACGAACAAACAGTCGGAGAAAAAATATGTCAAAAAATTTTTTTTTCGTGTTACATAACTAGAAATTAACAATTTTCCGTTATTTCCGTTCACTTGTACGATGAAACCAAGCTTATTGTCAAATTTCGTGATTCCAGGTTAGCGGAAAGCGCCCTGTGGGTTTTGGTGGGTGAGTTTTCAGATATCAAAATATGTGAGATAAATGTCTGTGCCTTCTAACTGCATTGATTTAGAACCTTAAAATTTTTGTATCAGCAAAGGACTATTGACCTTAATATGTCACGTATATTTCAACTTGGTATGGCCGGCGTGTGTGGCACAGCGGTTCTAGGCGCTTCAGTCTGGAACCACGCGGGTCGCAGGTTCGAATCCTTCCTCGGGCATGGATGTGTGTGATGTTCTTAGGTTAGTCAGGTTTAAGTAGTTCTAAGTTCTAGGGGACTAAGGACCTCAGATGTTAAGTCCCATAGTGCTCAGAGCCATTTGAACCATTTTTTGAACTTGATATGTCCAATCGTTCCTTACAGAAAAAAAGGAAAACTAGAAAATAAAAAAGATTCTTAACAGTCAGATGGACAGACAGACAACCAAGCGATGTCACATGGGGTCCGTTTCTACAGACAGATGCCACGAAAGCCTAAAAATGAGGTGGTTCTTTGCAGAATCAGCGAGGAAAGGAACATCGGCAAAACATTCAATAGAAGTAGGGGCAAGATGATAGAACTTGTCTTAAGGGACCAGGGAATAACTACTATGGTTCTAGGGGAGGCTGTAGATGGCGGAAGCTGTAGAGAAAGAGGACAGACAGTGGAATACGTCCAGAAAAAAAAAAGGGTATATTGGGTGCGAAGTGCTGATCTGGCTGAAGAAATTTACGTGGGACACGAAATCGTGACCACCCATACCAAAGCATTCAGAAGGAGAATGATTTGTCCAGTCTGAGGCAGATAAGCGCCTTACTCCTTCAAAGTTGTGTATATATAATTTTATAGATAATTTTCTTGTTTTTGGATGTGTTAGGACGCGTACGTAATATTTGTATCGTTTAGTTATGCGCCCGCAAGCTCGTCAGAGATATACCACTGCCCAGAGACTAGTTGTTAGGTGATCTTTGCTCTGCGAAGATGCGCGAGCGTCATTTGTTGATCGCGAGAGGAGATGTCGAGGTGTAGCGGGCTGCATCGTCTCTGAGCGTTTGTAGAGGAAGGACGCACAACATGGTGCTGTAAGGAATTATTTTACTGATCTGTTGGAATATATTATTATTACAAAAGGAATATTATAACTGCGCACTGAATGAGATGGATTTGCTACGACTGATACTCTTTTTTGAGAAGACTGGGATTTCAGGTAACGAATGAAATTATTTTACTTTATTACGGCAGGATTTAGTTAGGCATTCCTGGATCGAGACAGCCATCGAAATCACGAATTTATTGCTATTTTTACAAAGTTTCGTCAGAGTCAATGTTAATGGATTTGAAAAGGGGTAAAGAATTGTCGTTAGTACGAGAACTGTTGCAAAAAAGTTTCATGTTGTCTTCCATTTTTGCATTTCTCAAGCGTTTGTCTTACGTAATTGTAATCTGTAATGAAACATTTTCTTATTGTTTGCCAAGCCATCAGCGGTAAAATTTTGTAAATGGAACAGTGTCAAGAATTTTTTTTTTAGTATTCTTTTCTTAGTACAGTTTCTTGAGAAGAATTTGTACGTATAGCGTAACACAGATTATCCTACGTCATTGTCCAGCTCTCAAAACGTGATGAACATTCCTTTTTTTTTTAATGAGAGATACATTTTATGAGAGTCAAGTTTGCATGGGACGTATATAAGAGATCGCACTGCACTAAGGCGATTTTCGTGAGTCGCGCTTTCCTTTTTTTTTAATTTTTTTATTTCACGAGTGCAGTTGCACGTCGTTTTCCGTTGCGACACGCTAAGCCAAATACATGGGATACGAATTTTCAGTTTCACAGGGTGAATTAACGGTGTTGAGTTTCATTATTCTCATTAAAGTTCAGAATTAGTTTTTAACGGGCAGTGTTGGTTCAGAGACGGCATATATCATTTACATTCTCGCAGTCAGATTTGCTTCTCATTCTCGCAGACGGATTTACTTCTTAAATGAAAACTTGAGGTTAGCTTACGCACATATTTCTTTTCCACGAGTTTTTAGGTATGCTCATATTCGTAAAGACACTGTACTTTCAGAAAGAGACCTTCCAGAAGTAAAGCAAACGTGCACATTCATCTACATCTACATGTGCGTGGCTGCGCTGCAAATCACACTTAGGTGACTGGCAGAGGGTTCGTTGAACCTCCTTCACACAAATTCTCAATTATGAAATTTCAGTCAAAGCAAGACCATTAGCTGCTCACAGGCGTTGATAAATATCAACACGGACAGTTGAAAATTTGTGCCCCGACCGGGACTCGAACCCAGGATCTCCTGCTTTCATGGCAGACGCTCTATCTTTTTTTTTCAGAAATAGTTACAACAACATTATGAAATAGCTTATCATAGTGACATAGGCCTAAAGATAATCTTCTACATTACTGGAATCTTTTGCCAAAACAAAACATTTCTTGAAAGTGGTGTTCGTCGTTTGACCGTACGTGTTTCTCATACATCAGATTGTCTCTCGTTTTCCCATGTTCTGAATCGCATAATCGAAAACCGGAGTTCGCATGACGATTCTTCTGAGGAAGTTGGCGTGTGTATCATAGCAGCTGACGATGCTCAGTAGCTTGTGGTGCTGGTCGGAGATGTACGTCCAAAAATCTTCTTCGTTCCGCTCCTTTCTTTACTGGACAGTAGGCAAAATACCGCATGTCCCTTCAACAAGTTGACGGCATTGTTCTTCGACGCGGGGTGAAGTTCTTCTTCCGGTTATAAAAGGCACGTTGGCGGTATCAAATACGGCGGTTTTCTCTGCATAGCTGCTAATTTTTTCCTGATCGACAGCCATATGTTGTTTGCAGTTCCACGGACAAATTGATGTTCATCTGTGTCAATCAGGTTGTAAGTGCTACACGAAGCGGAATCAGCCAGATGAATGGAACGTAGTCTGGAGTTCGTTGGAAATTTCCTATTCACATAATACCACAATGGCCGCACTTTTGTTGGTAAATGCCGGTGGTGTTTGCTCCTCCAGATGATATGCCGAGACTGACCGACGTATTTTTGTTCTACACTCCTGCAAATGGAAAAAAGAACACATTGACACCGGTGTGTCGGACCCACCATACTTGCTGCGGACACTGCGAGAGGGCTGTACAAGCAATGATCACACGCACGGCACAGCGGACACACCAGGAACCGCGGTGTTGGCCGTCGAATGGCGCTAGCTGCGCAGCATTTGTGCACCGCCGCCGTCAGTGTCAGCCAGTTTGCCGTGGCATACGGAGCTCCATCGCAGTCTTTAACACCGGTAGCATGCCGCGACAGCGTGGACGTGAACCGTATGTGCAGTTGACGGACTTTGAGCGAGGGGGTATAGTGGGCATGCGGGAGGCCGGGTGGACGTACCGCCGAATTGCTCAACACGTGGGGCGTGAGGTCTCCACAGTACATCGATGTTGTCGCCAGTGGTCGGCGGAAGGTGCACGTGCCCGTCGACCTGGGACCGGACCGCAGCGACGCACGGATGCACGCCAAGACCGTAGGATCCTACGCAGTGCCGTAGGGGACCGCACCGCCACTTCCCAGCAAATTAGGGACACTGTTGCTCCTGGGGTATCGGCGAGGACCATTCGCAACCGTCTCCATGAAGCTGGGCTACGGTCCCGCACACCGTTAGGCCGTCTTCCGCTCACGCCCCAACATCGTGCAGCCCGCCTCCAGTGGTGTCGCGACAGGCGTGAATGGAGGGACGAATGGAGGAGACGTGTCGTCTTCAGCGATGAGAGTCGCTTCTGCCTTGGTGCCAATGATGGTCGTATGCGTGTTTGGCGCCGTGCAGGTGAGCGCCACAATCAGGACTGCATACGACCGAGGCACACAGGGCCAACACCCGGCATCATGGTGTGGGGAGCGATCTCCTACACTGGCCGTACACCACTGGTGATCGTCGAGGGGACACTGAATAGTGCACGGTACATCCAAACCGTCATCGAACCCATCGTTCTACCATTCCTAGACCGGCAAGGGAACTTGCTGTTCCAACAGGACAATGCACGTCCGCATGTATCCCGTGCCACCCAACGTGCTCTGGAAGGTGTAAGTCAACTACCCTGGCCAGCAAGACCTCCCGATCTGTCCCCCATTGAGCATGTTTGGGACTGGATGAAGCGTCGTCTCACGCGGTCTGCACGTCCAGCACGAACGCTGGTCCAACTGAGGCGCCAGGTGGAAATGGCATGGCAAGCCGTTCCACAGGACTACATCCAGCATCTCTACGATCGTCTCCATGGGAGAATAGCAGCCTGCACTGCTGCGAAAGGTGGATATACACTGTACTAGTGCCGACATTGTGCATGCTCTGTTGCCTGTGTCTATGTGCCTGTGGTTGTGTCAGTGTGATCATGTGATGTATCTGACCCCAGGAATGTGTCAATAAAGTTTCCCCTTCCTGGGACAATGAATTCACGGTGTTGTTATTTCAATTTCCAGGAGTGTATGATGTTCTCGGTCTGAAAGTTCATTTTGGTAGATTTTCTTGAGTTTGATGACATATTTCTCGGGTGTTCCCAGTCTAATGTGGGTATATTCTACGCAGTAATGTTTTGGGTAGTAAAGTTCATTTGGGATGTGGTGAACGTCAATTGGGGCATCCTGGCTGGCCGACGCTATTTCATTTAACAGGAATGCGCCAACAGTATTGACTGACCGCTCCCACAGTTTATATGTTTTACGGGCATGAAACGTTTGTGCTCTATTGTACACGTTTGTAAGATTCAATCCAACATTGCCAGTTGGTAGAGTCAGCGTTTGGTACTTGACTTTGAACATGTGGGCGGGGCTGACGAACTGGCCAAAAGCAGCGATAATCCCGTTCGCCACTTCCCTAGACATTGGCAGGGCTTGCGCCACGTAATTTATTTTAGAGGATAAATAGATGTTAACTAGAGCCACTCTTTGTATTTCATCAACAGTACGGAGACTGTGCTGTCGTATACAGGCACGGATTGGTGAGGATTCTTCGGTAATTAACTCTATCCGACTGAGCCACCGAGGGCATACAGGATAGTGCGACTCTTCGACCATAAATATAATAGACTGGCCCTGACGTCATTTTCGTGGCTCCAACATCTCTGGGCTAAAGTCACGTGAATGTTGGCAAAACATGGTTGTTTCGTGTTGCGGTTATGGCTGTACTCAGTGTTTTGTCGGGGAAATGGCATTACATTTCACGTGTAAGTGTTCCTATAACAGTGCAGATGCGTTTATTGAAATCTGCTGACGTGATTTTTATATGTTTTTTACACTTGAAATAGAGTATCACGTAAATTAAAGTGTTGAAAGTGATGCCTGTAAAGTCAGACTCATATTACATTTTGGAAAGTATCTGTGATTATTCGGTTACAGAAGTAAGTATAGCTGTTTCTTGTTCCTACTCGTAGGTTCCCTAAGGATGAAAACCGAAGGCAGCTTTGGATACAGGCCCTGAAACGGAAAAACTTTATGCCATCTGCACATACGCGCCTTTTTGTATATACAAGTGAAATTATAAGAAGGTAAGAGCACCTATAGTCGACACATGAAGAGAATTTTTTTCTACCTTCTAATACTATTAAATAAATGTAGGCTCCAAAATTATTTTCTGAAACTTCAAAGTCTCACCTTTCATCTAAAACAGCATTTTTTTAAACTGATAGTTTAAACTTTTCTAAAAATAGTAGGAACTGAACCTTTGAAGTGCACCTAAAATTGATACGCTAAAATGGACCTGCTCCCAATTTTGGCACCTATAGCTGAAATAATTGCCATAACCCATTTTCTTTTATAAGTGACTAGAGCACAAAACGCGGCGAATCCAATGTTTAAAGTTTTGACACAAGTCCACTCTTACTGTTTAAAAGAATTCTAACGACATTTTACTTTAATTGATAGTTTATAGTAATTTCGCCCCACTGCCCACCAGAGGAGCGTTCGATGTATTTGTTAGATTTTATAAATGGTACTGTGAACAAATCCAGGTCAAATGTAGTTCTAACATAATTTTTCGCAAATAAGAAAGTAATTTTTGTTGGAAGCGTTTGGCAGTCAACTGAGAAATGTGGGTAAAATACGACACAGACATAGGATGGCAGACCGCTGATTTGAAATCCCGCCACGTTTTGCCAACAGTCACGTGGTTTATGTTGGAGCCACACCAGCCCTATAGCTTCCGCACAGCAAGGCCAGTCTGAGGGCATACAGGATAGTGCGACTGCAGAGGCATATCTCTGGTACGCTCCCCCGTGAGATCCCCACCTTCCAACTTACTGTCCACACACTACATTTGTAGTGCCCCTGCCCACTATAATTACTCGCAGTAGTGAATATATCCACCATTCCCGTAAGAGTTTGAGCAATGTGAGTGCATCCGCACTGAAGAAGATGAATTTGCCGGTAAGCCATACTATATTTCTGTACTTTCGGACATCTCCGAAAGAACAGATACCATTCTCATATAATTCTCAATTATTCCACTCTAGAACATAGCGCGGAAAAAAACGAACTCCTATATCTCTCCGTGCGACTTCTGATTTCCCACTTATTTAATTATGATGAGCGTTTTTCGCTATCTACGTCGACGTCAACAAAATATTTACCAATTCTGAAGAGAAAGTAGCCGATTAAAATTTCGTGAGAATATCAAGAACTCAGATGGAATCCCAGTTCTAAGCAAAGAAGGGAAAGCAGAAAGGTGGAAGGAGTATATAGAGGGTCTATACAAGGGCGATGTACTTGAGGACAATATTATAGAAATGGAAGAGGATGTAGATGAAGATGAAATGGGAGAGACGATACTGCGTGAAGAGTTTGACAGAGCACTGAAAGACCTGAGTCGAAACAAGGCCCCTGCAGTAGACAACATTCCATTGGAACTACTGACGGCCTTGGGAGAGCCAGTCCTGACAAAACTCTACCATCTGGTGAGCAAGATGTACGAGACAGGCGAAGTACCCTCTGACTTCAAGAAGAAAATAATAATTCCAATCTCAAAGAAAGTAGGTGTCGACAGATGTGAAAATTACCAAACTATCAGTTTAATAAGTCACAGCTGCAAAATACTAATGCGAATTCTCTACAGGCGAATGGAAAAACTGGTAGAAGCTGACATCGGCGAAGATCAGTTTGGATTCTGCAGAAATGTTGGAACACGTGAGGCAATACTGACCTTACGACTTACCTTAGAAGAAGGATTAAGGAAAGGCAAACCTACATTTCTAGCATTTGTGGACTTAGAGAAAGCTTTTGACAATGTTGACTGGAATACTCTCTTTCAAATTCTAAAGGTGGCAGGGGTAAAATACAGGGAGCGAAAGGCTATTTACAATTTGTACAGAAACCAGACGGCAGTTATAAGAGTCGAGGGGCATGAAAGGGAAGCAGTGGTTGGGAAGGCAGTGAGACAGGGTTGTAGCGTGTTTCCGATGTTATTCAATCTGTATATTGAGCAAGCAGTAAAGGAAACAAAAGAAAAATTCGGAGTAGTTATTAAAATCCATGGAGAAGAAATAATAACTTTGAGGTTCGCCGATGACATTGTAATTCTGTCAGAGACTGCAAAGGACTTGGAAGAGCAGTTGAATGGAATGGATAGTGTCTTGAAAGGAAGATGTAAGATGAACATCAACAAAAGCAAAACGAGGGTCATGGAATGTAGTCGAATTAAGTCGGGTTGTGCTGAGGCAATTAGATTAGCAAATGAGACACTTAAAGTAGTAAAGGAGTTTTGCTATTTAGGGAGCAAAATAACTGATGGTAGAAGTAGAGAGGATATAAAATGTAGACTGGCAATGGCAAGGAAAGCGTTTCTGAAGAAGAGAAATTTGTTAACATCGAGTATAGATTTAAGTGTCAGGATGTCGTTTCTGTAAGTATTTGTAAGGAGCCATGTATGGAAGTGAAACGTGGACGATAAATAGTTTGGACAAGAAGAGAATAGAAGCTTTTGAAATGTGGTGCTACAGAAGAATGCTGAAGATTACATGGGTAGATCACATAACTAATGAGGAGGTATTGAATAGGATTGGGGAGAAGTGAAATTTGTGGCACAAATTGACTAGAAGAAGGGATCGGTTGGTAGGAGATGTTTTGAGGCATCAAGGGATCACCAATCTAGTATTGGAGGGCAGCGTGGAGGGTAAAGATCGTAGAGGGAGACCAAGAGATGAATACACTAAGCAGATTCAGAAGGATGTAGGTTCACAGTAGGTACTGGGAGATGAAGAAGCTTGCACAGGATGGAGTAGCATGGAGAGGTGCATCAAACCAGTCTCAGGACTGAAGACAACAACAACAACAACACATCGTGCAGCAACGATAGACGCGTTGTTTTGATGATGTCCACCCGAAATCCTGTATCATTTCAGTGACACACACTACCATTTTTCCCGATAATACAAAACGCGCTGCCCTTCTCTGCACTTTCTCGATGTACTCCGTTAGTCCTATCCGGTAAGCATACCAGACCGTGCAGCAGTATTCCAAAAGAGGACGGCCAAGCTCAGCGTAGGTACTGTTTAGTAGATTTGTTGCGTTTTCCAACTGCTCTGCCAATAAAACGTAATCTTTGCTTTGCCTTCACCAAAACATTTAACGTGTATTGTTTACAATTTCAGTTGTTCGTAGCTGTAATTACTTACAGCCTTTATTTTGTCTGATTTACCGTGTAACCAAAATGTAACGGATTCCTTTTAGCACGCGTGTGGATTGATCTCACGCTTTTCATTATGTAGGGTCAACTGCCAATTTTCGCACCATACAGATACCTTATCTAATTTTGCAATTGGTTTTCGTCTTCTGATGGCTTTACTTGATAACAGCATCATCTACCATTAGACCAATACGGCTGCTCAGATTGTCTCCAAAATCGTTTTTATAGATAAGGAACAACAGAATGCCTGTAACCCTACCTTGGGGAACGCCGGAAATCACTTCCGTTTTACTCGATGACTTTCCGTCAATTACTACATTCATGTATTGAGATACCAATCAACCTTCTACAGGTATTCAGCAAGTAGTCTCTCTGCAGATAAGCTGACTCCTGCTGCCCATGTCTGAATAGGGAACAGTCCGGCAAGGAAGGCTACCTGCGAGTCGGTACCCTCCCTCCCTCCCCCCCCCCCCCCCCACGCTGACCACCAATCCCCGCAGCGACAACTTCCCGCCCCCACCCTGCGTTCTCCGGCAGACTTCGGGGTCAGCTCGGAGCTCTGAAGCTCTCCGCCGCCCCAGCTATTCACCGCTCCACGGCGCCCACAGACTGAAGTGCCCTCTGCCCCTCACCTCCCAACTGCCGCAAAACGCATCTCGACAGCGACGCTACTTTCCGTAATTGGCTGCTCTCCGTGAATGTAGCTACAACGTCAACAATCACAGTACCCGTAAGTCACGCCCACCCCCACTCTTCAGAACAATCGAACTGCTATATGTAATATGAAACAGCTCCAATCATCTCACTACTTCGCTTATGAAACTTTCATCCATTACAGTGATGAGTAAGGATTTCCAGAAATAACCGGAACTGGTCGCCTTTTACCACATGGTACAGACACCAGGGTAATTGGAAAACATGATCTATACTCTCCAGAGTAACGTCTGCACCAGTAATAAAGCGATGGATGCTAGTAACCCCACACTACAATGCTGCAAACACTCATTAAAATTTTGTACCATCTCGTGCGAATCGCTAGCCCATTCCAAACTGATCGTCTACACAGGGTGGTCCATTGATAGTGACCGGGCCAAATATCTCGCGAAATAAGCATCAAACCAAAAAACTACAAAGAACGAAACTCGTCTAGCTTGAAGGGGGAAACCAGATGGCGCTATGGTTGGCTCGCTAGATGGCGGTGCCATACGTCAACCGGATATCGACTGCGTTTTTTTAAAATAGGAACCCCCATTTTTTATTACATATTCGTGTATTACGTAAAGAAATATGAGTGTTTCAGTTGGGCAACTTTTTTCGCTTTGTGATGGATGGCGCTGTAATAGTCATTAACATATGGCTCACAATTTTAGACGAACAGTTGGTAAGAGGTAGGTTTTTTTAAATTAAAATACAGAACGTAGGTACGTTTGAACATTTTATTTCGGTTATTCGAATGTGACACATGTGGCTTTGTGAAATTATCATTTCTGTGAACGCAGGCTGTTACAGCGTGATTACCTGTAAATATCACACTAATGCAATAAATGCTCAAAATGATGTCCGTCAACCTCAGTGCATTTGGCAATACGTGTAACGACATTCCTCTCAACAGCGAGTAGTTTGCATTCCGTAATGTTCGCACGTGCATTGTCAATGCGCTGACGCATGTTGTCAGGCGTTGTCGGTGGATCACGATAGCAAATATCCTTCAGCTTTCCCCACAGAAAGAAATCCGGGGACGTCAGATCCGGTGAACGTACGGGCCACGGTATGGTGCTTCGACGACCAATCCACCTGTCATGAAATATGCTATTCAATACCGCTTCATGCGCACGCGAGCTATGTGCCGGACATCCATCATGTTGGAAGTACATCGCGATTCTGTCATGCAGTAAAACATCTTGTAGTAACATCGGTAGAACATTACGTAGCAAATCAGCCTACATTGCATCATTTAGATTGCCATCGATAAAATGGGGGCCAATTATCCTTCTTCCCATAATGCCGCACCATACATTAACCCGCCAAGGTCGCTGATGTTCCACTTGTCGCAGCCGTCGTGGATTTTCCGTTGCCCGATAGTGCATATTATGCCGGTTTACGTTACAGCTGTTGGTGAATGACGCTTCGTCGCTAAATAGAACGCGTGCAAAAAATCTGTCATCGTCCCGTAATTTCTCTTGTTCCCAGTAGCAGTACTGTACACGACGTTCAAAGTCGTTGCCATGCAAATCCTGGTGCACAGAAATATGGTACGGGTGCAATCGATGTTGATGTAGCATTCTCAACACCGACGTTTTTGAGATTCCCGATTCTCGCGCAGTTTGTCTGCTACTGATGTGCGGATTAGCCGCGGCAGCAGCTAAAACACCTACCTGGGCACCATCATTTGTTGCAGGACGTGGTTGACGTTTCACACGTGGCTGAACACATCCTGTTTCCTTAAATGACGTAACTATCCGGCGAACGGTCCGGACACTTGGATGATGTCGTCCAGGATACCGAGCAGCATACATAGCACACGCTCTTTGGGCATTTTGATCACAATAGCCATACATCGACACGATATCTACCCTTTCCGGAATTGGTAAACGGTCCATTTTAACACGGATAATGTATCACGATGCAAATACCGTCCGCACTGGCGGAATGTTACGTGATACCACGTACTTATAAGTTTGTGACTATTACAGCGCCATCTGTCACAAAGCGCAAAAAGTGATCCAACTAAAACATTCATATTTCTTTACGTACTACACGAATATGTAATAGAAATGGGGGTTCCAATTTAAAAGAACGCAGTTGATATCCATTTGACCTATGACAGCGCCATCTAGCGGGCCAACCATAGCGTCATCTGGTTTCCCCCTTCAAGCCAGACAAGTTTCGTTCTTTGTAGTTTTTTCGTGCGACGCTAATTTCGTGAGATATTTGCCCCAGTCACTATCAATGGACCACGTGTATAAATAAAAATGTACTCGTAAGTGTTCATTTTTTCAAAATCGTGTACCTCGTAAAATTCTTTAGCAACTGCTTCGAAATTTTGAGACAACACTGAATACTAATACGGGGGTGTTTTTAGGTACCTATTTGTAACTTTTTGACATTTTTCTCTCAACAACGTTCCCCTGTTACGAAATGTACCAAAAATTATAAGGGTGTTCATTTTAACTGCAGACATTGAAATATCTCGAAAAGTACACAACGGATCAAAAAAAGGCGTAGGTCTAATTTGTTTGTCTCGATTCGGAGGGGGACATCCAATGACACCACACCCGACCAGCCATCCCACCCTGTGCGTGGATTGGGGGGGGGGGGGGAGGAACTTTGAAATCTTCCACGATGTTTCTACTGGTCGGTGGATCGGCAGAGATGGCCCTATTAATTTGCCCGTTGGTTCGTCGGATTTAATGTTGCCACATTTCTTTCTGCGGGGATATTTAAAAGGTAGATTCTACCAGCAGCGCTGTCTGTGGCGAAACGAAATAAATGTTTCACACAAAACGTATGTAGATTTAGCAGTAGAGTCGTAATCTTAAATTAAAAAAAAAAAAAAGAAAACAAAAAAAGACAAAAAAAAGCAGTGGTTCCCACTGAAGATTTCGAAGTTGCCCTGGATGTCCTCCTGCAAGACAAACGAATTGGAGTTATAACTTTTTTTCGATCTGATGTATATTCTGCGACATATCTCAATGTCTTCAGTTAAAATTCACACCATGTATATTACATATATTAGAAAATAGGTATAGAAAAACACATATTCCAATGCAATACTGTGTCAAAATTTAAAAAAAGCATTCGGAGATTTGCAATTAGGAACATCTACAGTTTCTATGGGAGTACAGATGTAGATGTTCGTCTCTTCAAAACGTCAAATCTTCTAATGTTCTTCATCGACTGCTTTAAAATGTTGACACGACGTTGAATTCTAATATACGGATGTTTTTAGGTACCTAATTCTCTAATACAATAAAAGTAAAACCGTAATACACTGGCAGAAGACAAAAGAACATGGCAGAATGCTACTAGCGAAGAGAAGATGGGATTCGCCATGTTCTTTTGTCTTCTCCGGCGGTGTAATACGGTAATGTGGTAGGAGGATTTAAATGTATGCCACGACTATAGACGTGTGCCTGCAGAGAAACAACAAAAAAAATTAACTTCTTAGTTCATTTTCTCTAGAGGTAATGATTAAAATTTTATAAGTAATCCACGCCGTTGCCGAGTGATTTTTCACTCTCAGACATTAGGTCTCTTTTGTTTATTTTATTTATTTATTTACTTATTTATTGTTCCGTGGGACCAAATTAAGGAGAAGTCTCCATGGTCATGGAACAAGTCAACACATGAAATTATAACACGATAGTAGAAACACATAAAATGAAATACAAGAAACGTATTCAGGCGACAATTCGTAAGTTTAAATAAAGAAAATCGACAATGTAACACTGGAATTTGCTTAATTTTTCAGCTCTTCCAGGAGCTCCTCGACAGAGTACAAGGAGTGAGCCATGAGGAAACTCTTCAGTTTAGACTTAAAAGCGTTTGGGCTACTGCTAAGATTTTTGAGTTCTTGTGGTAGCTTATTGAAAATGGATGCAGCAGAATACTGCACTCCCTTCTGCACAAGAGTCAAGGAAGTGCATTCCATATGCAGATTTCATTACTGCCTAGTATTAACTGAGTGAAAGCTGCTAACTCTTGGCAATGAGCTAATACTGCTAACAACAAACGACATTAAACAAAATACAGGGTTATTACAAATGATTCAAGCGATTTCACAGCTCTACAATAACTTTATTATTTGAGATATTTTCACAATGCTTTGCACACATATATAAAAACTCAAAAAGTTTATTTAGGCATTCACAAATGTTCGATATGTGCCCCTTTAGTGATTCGGCAGATATCAAGCCGATAATCAAGTTCCGCCCACACTCGGCGCAGCATGTCCCCATCGATGAGTTCAAAACGGTAAGGCTTCTGCTTTAGCCTTTTCCGTAAGATTTTCCAAACCGTCGGCTGTGGTACGTTTAGCTCCCTGCTTGCTTTATTCGTCGACTTCCGCGGGCTACGCGTGAAACTTGCCCGCACGCGTTCAACCGTTTCTTCGCTCACTGCAGGCCGACCCGTTGATTTCCCCTTACAGAGGCATCCTGAAGCCTTAAACTGCACATACCACCGCCGAATGGAGTTAGCAGTTGGTGGATCTTTGTTGAACTTCGTCCTGAAGTGTCGTTGCACTGTTATGACTGACTGATGTGAGTGCATTTCAAGCACGACATACGCTTTCTCGGCTCCTGTCGCCATTTTGTCTCACTGCGCTCTCGAGGGCTCAGGCGGCAGAAACCTGAAGTGCGGCTTCAGCCGAACAAAACTTTTTCTACGTATCTGTAGTGTGTCGTGACCATATGTCAACGAATGGAGCTACAGTGAATTTATGAAATCGCTTCAATCATTTGTAATAGCCCTGTATATACTGTGAGGGCAATGTCAGAGTTACCAGACTATTGAATATGGGTCGACAAGAGATTCTCGAACTTACACCACACGTAGCTCGAACAGCCCCTTTTTGAGCCAAAAATACCCATTTTGAATCAGAAGAATTACCACAAAAAACAATACCATACGACATAAGCGCATGGAAATATGCGAAGTAGACTACTTTTCGTGTTGAACTGTCACTTATTTCAGATACTGTTCTAATGGTAAATAAAGCAGCATTTAGTTTCTGAACAAGATCCTGAACATGGGCTTTCCACAACAGCTTACCATCTATCCGAACGCCTAGGAACTTGAACTGTTGGCGTCTCACTTATAATATACCCATTCTGTCTGATCAAAATAGCGGTTCTTCTTGAACTGTGAGTTAGAAACTGTAAAAACTGAGTCTTACTGTGATTTAGCGTCAAATTATTTTCCGCAAACCACGAACTTATTTCATGAACTACATTATTTGATACTGTTTCAATATTACACACAAGATCCTTCACTACCAAGCAAACATAAATATTTTTGAATCACCTGTAATACTAGAAGGCATATCATTTATATGAATAAGAAACAGCAGTGGCCCCAGCACCGACCCTTGGGGAACGCCCAACTTAACAGTGCCGCATTGCGACTGAACATCACTACCACTCTCAATATTGCGGAGAATTACCTTCTGCTTTCTGTTCGTAAAGTAAGGGGCGAACCAATTGTAAGCTACTCCCCTTACTCCACAATGGTCCAACTTCCGCAGTAATATTTTGTGGTCAACAGAGTCAAAAGCCTTCGTTAAATCAAAGAAAACACCTAGCGTTGTTCGAGAACACTCGAAAGCAAAATAAACCCGAAGTTCTGCAGCGGAGTTCGCGATATACTTCGGAAACGAGGCAACAAAATAACAGATTACGAAGACAAAACAGCTCGAAATTCAATAGCGCATCATGAATGTGGCGAGAAGAGAATGACTTTGAATGCAACTACAGTCAAAAGTCTGTGTTAAGATGGGGTAGCAGCCAATGAAGGGAAAGAATCCGCAAACCACTTCCTGCCCCCCCCCACCCTCAACTCTCGGTTCCAATCCCCACAAAATGAGAACAGCATCATGCCAAAGTCCAATCCTCTCCCCGCCCCCCCCCCCCTCTCCTATCAGGCCTTCTGTTCCCCCTCCACAAGGCGAACTGGGGATGAATAATTCCTAGCCATATATAATCTCTCTCTCGCGAGCCGTATAAAGATCCTCCAGCATACGACCGTATACTGTTTTCATTGCCTATTAAGTAAACCGACTAACCTGTTACGTACACAGGGGTTACGAAACTCACTCTTTCGCTCCGAGAGATCGAAAGGAAGCACAGATATCGTCTCCCAGGTTGACACAATGCTCAGTCTATTTCTACCCCTCTGGAGCCAGCTGTACGGTGCTTGCCCGTAGCAATGTGTTGCCAATGTACAGGGTGTTACAAAACGGTACGGCCAAACTTTCAGGAAACATTCCTCACACACAAATAAAGAAAATATGTTATGTGGACATGTGTCCAGAAACGCTTACTTTCCATGTTAGAGCTCATTTTATTACTTCTCTTCAAATCACATTAATCGTGGAATGGAAACACACAGCAACAGAATGTACCAGAGTGTCTTCAAACACTTTGTTACAGCAAATGTTCAAAATGTCCTCCGTTAGCGAGGATACGTGCATCCACCGTCCGTCGCACGGAATCCCTGATGCGCTGATGCAGCCCTGGAGAATGGCGTATTGTATCACAGCCGTCCACAATACGAGCACGAAGAGTCTCTACATTTGGTACCGGGGTTGCGTAGACGAGAGCTTTCAAATGAAAGTCGAGAGGGTTGAGGTCAGGAGAGCGTGGAGGCCACGGAATTGGTCCGCCTCTACCAATCCGTCGGTCACCGAATCTGTTGTCGGGAAGCGTACGAACACTTGGACTGAAATGTGCAGGAGCTCCATCGTGCACGAACCACATGTTGTGTCGTACTTGTAAAGGCACATGTTCTAGCAGCACAGGTAGAGTGTCACGTATGAAATCGTGATAACGTGCTCCTTTGAACGTAGGTGGAAGAACGTGGGGCCCAATCGAGACATCACCAACAATGCCTGCCCAAACGTTCACAGAAAATCTGTGTCGATGACGTGATTGCACCGTTGCGTGCGGATTCTCGTCAGCCCACACATGTCGATTGTGAAAATTTACGATTTGATCACGTCGGAATGAAGCCTCATCCGTAAAGAAACATTTGCACTGAAATGAGGATTGACACATTGTCGGATGAACCATTCGCAGTAGTGTACCCGTGGAGGCCAATCAGCTGCTGACAGTGCCTGCACACGCTGCACACGGTACGGAAACAACTGGTTCTCCCGTAGCACTCTCCATACAGCGAGGTGGTCAACGTTACCTTGTACAGCAGCAACTTCTCTGACGCTGACATTAGGGTTATCGTCAACTGCACGAAGAATTGCCTCGTCCATTGCAGGTGTCCTCGTCGTTCTAGGTCTTCCCCAGTCGCGAGTCATAGGCTGGAATGTTCCGTGCTCCCTAAGACGCCGATCGATTGCTTCGAACGTCTTCCTGTCGGGACACCTCCGTTCTGGAAATCTGTCTCGATACAAACGTACCGCGCCACGGCTATTGCCTCGTGCTAATCCGTACATCAAATGGGCATCTGCCAACTCCGCATTTGTAAACATTGCACTGACTGCAAAACCACGTTCGTGATGAACACTAACCTGTTGGTGCTACGTACTGATGTGTTTGATGCTCTAGTACTGTAGAGCAATGAGTCGCATGTCAACACAAGCACCGAAGTCAACATTACCTTCCTTCAATTGGGCCAACTGGCGGTGAATCTAGGAAGTATAGTACATACTGACGAAACTAAAATGAGCTCTAACATGGAAATTAAGCGTTTCCGGACACATGTCCACATAACATCTTTTCTTTATTTGTGTGTGAGGAATGTTTCCTGAAAGTTTCGCCGTACCTTTTGTAACACCCTGTGTTGACTCTTATACCATATTCCCCTCGCATATTGGGTGAGGTAAACTGACCCTCTCTTTACCCTGATACTACCTACACAAGACGCACGCTGCTGCCTGGACGATGGTCTATTCTTCGAACACCGGTCGCCTAAATTTCCCCATCGACATTTCGCGACAACTATGCCGTCTGTCTTACAAAGATAGACAGGTCTTCGGCCTCGAATCTCATTTTACTGGAGTACTGCAGTTTGGACGAGTCCCACTTCGGAATGTCCGTGGCAACAAAAGGGCTATTCACGTTGGTGTGTAGAATGTACGAGTCTGGCGACATACCATCTGACTTTCGTAAAAATATCATCCACACAATTCCGAAGACTGCGAGAGCTGACAAGTGCGAGAATTATCGCGCTATCAGCTTAACAGCTCATGAATCCAAGTTTCTGACAAGAATAATATCCAGAAGAATGCGAAAAAAATTGAGGATATGCTATATGACGATCAGTTTGGCTTTAGTAAAGGTAAAGCAACGAGAGAGGCAATTCTGACGTTACGGCCGATAATGGAAGAAAGGCTAAAGAAAAATCAAGACACGTTCACATGATTTGTAGAGCTGGAAAAAGCGTCCGATGGTGCAAGATGCTGGAAATTCAGAGAAAAATAGGAGTAGGCTGTAGGGGAGACGGGTAATATACAATATGTACAAGAGCCAAGAGGGAATAATAAGAGTGGACGACCAAGGACCAAGTGCTCGATTTATAAAGGGTATAAGGTAGGGATTAAGTATTTCGCCCCTACTGTTCAATCTGCACATCGAAGAAGCAACGATGGAAATTAAAAAAAAAAAAAAATGGTGTAAGTGTGGGAGTAAGATTCAAGGCGGAAGCATATCAATGATAGCCGAGTGAAAGCGAAGAAGAATTACAGGATCTGCTGAAAGGAATGAACAATCGAGTGAGTACAGAATATGGACTGAGAGTAAATCGAAGAAAGAGGGAAGTAATAGGCACTAGCAGAAATGAGAACAGAGAGAAACTTAACATCACGGTTGATGGTTACGAAGTGGATGAAGTTAAGGAATTCTGCTACGTAGGCAGTAAAGTAACCAATGACGGACAGAGTAAAGGGGACATCAAAAGCAGACTGGTAATGGCATAGACGGCATCTCTGGACCAAGGAATTCTACTACCACCAAACATAGGCCTTAATTTGAGGAAGAAATTTCTGAGAACGGACGTCTGCAGTACAGCGTTGCGTGGTAGTGAAAGATGCACTGCGGGAAAACTGGAACAGAAGAGAATCGAAGCACTTGAGATGTGGTGCTACAGACGAATGTTGAAAATTAAATGGACTGATAAAGTAGAGAATGAGGAGGTTCTGCGGAGAATCTGAGAGGAAAGGAATATGTGGAAAACACTGATAAGGAGAAGGGACAGGTTGAAAGGACATCTCTTACGACAAGAGGGAATGACTTCCATTGTTCACTACTGGCCGTTAAAATTGCTACACCAAGAAGAAATGCAGATGATAAACGGGTATTCATTGGACAAATATATTATACTAAAACTGACATGTGATTACATTTTCACGCAGTTTGGATGTGTATATGTGAGAAATCAGTACCCAGAACAACCACCTCTGGCCGTAATAACGGCCTCGATACGCCTAGGCATTGAGTCAAACAGAGCTTGGATGGCGTGTACAGGTACAGCTGCCCATGCAGCTTCAACACGATACCACAGTTTATGAAGAGTAGTGACTGGCGTATTGTGAAGAGCCAGTTGCTCGGCCACCATTGACCAGACGTTTTCAGTTGGTGAGAGATCTGGAGAATGTGCTGGCCAGGGCAGCAGTCGAACATTTTCTGTATCCAGAAAGGCCCGTACAGGACCTGCAACATGCGGTCGTGCATTATCCTGCTGAAATGTAGAGTTTCGCAGGGATCGAATGAAGGGTAGAGCCACGAGTCGTAACACATCTGAAATGTAACGTCCACTGTTCAAAGTGCCGTCAATGCGAACAAGAGGTGACAGAGCCGTGTAATCAATGGCACCCCATACCATCACGCCGGGTGATACGACAGTATGGCGATGACGAACACACGCCTCCAATGTGCGTTCACCGCGATGTCGACAAACACGGATGCGACCATCGTGATGCTGTAAACACGACCTGGATTGATCCGAAAAAATGACGTTTTGCCATTCGTGCACACAGGTTCGTCGTCGAGTACACCATCACAGGCGCTCCTGTCTGTGATGCAGCGTCAAGGGTAACCGCAGCCACGGTCTCCGAGCTGGTAGTCCGTGCTGCTGCAAACGTCGTCGAACTGATCGTGCAGATGGTTGTCGTCTTGCAAATGTCCCCATCTGTTGACTCAGGCTGCACGATCCGTTACAGCCGTGCGGATAAGATGTCTGTCATCTCGACTGCTAGTGATACGAGGCCGTTGGGATCCAGCACGGCGTTCCGTATTACCCTCCTGAACCTACCGATTCCATATTCTGCTAACAGTCATTGGATCTCGACCAACGCGGGCAGCAGTGTCGCGATACGGTAAACCGCAATCGCGATAGGCTCTAATCCGACCTTTATCAAAGTCGGAAACGTGATGGTACGCATTTCCCCTCCTTACACGAGGCATCACAACAACGTTTCACCAGGAAACGCCGGTCAACTGCTGTTTGTGTGTGAGAAATCGGTTGGAAACTTTCCTCATGTCAGCACGTTGTAGGTGTGAATGCTCTGAAGAGCTAATCATTTGCATATGACAGTATCTTCTTCCTGTCGGTTAAATTTCGCGTCATCTGCGAGCTGTAGCAATTTTAATGGCCAGTAGTCTACTAGAGGGAGCTGTAGACTGTAAAAACTGTGGAGGAAGACAGAGATTGGAATACTTCCAGCAAATAATTGAGGACGTAGGTTGCAAATTCTACTCTGAGATGAAGAGGTTGACGGAGGAGAAGATTACGTGGCGGGTCACATCAAACGAGTCAAAAGTCTCTTCAGCTCGTCGCCCCCCCCCCCCCCCAAAGAAGAGGATTCCTTGGCATGTCAACCATGGTACCCATGCAGCATTACGGCACATTACTGGTGATATGTACGCCCCATTTCGTTGCCCTACGTGGTAGGCCATCCCTTGTTTACATTTCAGGACGACAATGCCCATCGGCCCAGGCAGGAGTTTCTACTGCTTGTCTTCGCACCTTCCAAACCCTCCCATGGCCATAAGTGTCGCCGTATCTCTGCCCGACTGGAAATTTTTGGAGCATTATTTATTATTTATTCCTGGATTCATTTACGAAATAATAATCGAAACTAACAGAAATTCATTTATGAAGTAAAACTGTGAACCCTTTAAAATACTGTCATTTCCGCTGAGTGAGGCAGTGTCAAGCATGCCTCTGACGTGATCGGAAGTATTTTTCGTATTTAGTGCGAACAACGTAATTTGTTAGTGTGAAAAATCGAAAGGCTGTATGATGAACTAAAATGTGACAAAATACAGGGGGTCCAAAAAATGTATCCACGGTTTTAAAGTCCATAACTTGCAAACGAATTGACGGAGTTGTCTCATTTTTGGCGAAAGTGTAGCGTAAAGTCCAACTTGAAGATATCACTGTAGGTGTCCGAAATGGTCACCATTAACATCCACACACAAGCAATACCGCCGAACTGCAGCACGAACTACTGACTGCAACGTGTTCAGTTGGATAATTGCACACGAGTGTACGATGGATTCTCGAAGTTCGTCCAACGTGCGTGGCTTTTGTCGATAAACGACGTCCTTTAGTGTTCCGCACAGGTAAAAGTCCAGAGGAGTTAGGTCTGGGGAATGTGGTCGATACTCCACAGCACCTCTACGGCCTGTCCATCTCCCTGGTAGATTTTCGCCGAGATACGCCCTAATACGATTTTGGTAGTGGGCTCGGGGCACCATCTTGTTGAAAGTAAACTCTTCCGTCTCCATACAAGTCTCGGATGGCAGGTAAAATGGCTGCCCGAAGCTTCTGAAGGTACACCTCACCGGTAACTGTGTCTGTAGAAGATTCTGCAACAACAATCTTGAAATTTATTTCGATCAATTCAAAGCTGGAGGACCTAAAATATGAGAATTTCAAGTTTCAAGAATCAGACCCCTAGACAAGAGAAACTGAAGCCAACTCTACGTGAAAAGGTAAGTACACCAGAAACTTTACTGTAATCTTCATTGCTCTGAAATCTTTATAGAGGAGGAATGTGGACAATGGCTGCAACTAGGAAAGAGGGTGGGGGGGGGGGGCGTGAGATTACAACGTCCAACACCTTGTCACGATTTCCACGTCCTCTGCAACCACTTCTGACGTATGTTTACAACAGTAGCACGAGAACTGCCGACCAGTTTCACTGCTTCCGAGACTTTCTGTCCCACGCTCCCGCCCATAACAATCTGTCAGAGTCGGTTATGCCAGTGAATTTCACCATTTCCGGCCCATATGGTCGGTAGGACGATTCCCCATTCGTGTCTGTTCCACTTACATCTTATGGACTTCCCTTACTGCGTCAAGTACACACAACACGGCCAGTTTGTTTCGATGCGGGCAGCTCGTTATGGTATTTTCCCCTCATCACTGTATGTGGCATACGGTACACTCACGTGAAAAAAGTCTTCGGATACCTTCTAATGTCGTATCGGACCTCACTTTGCCCAGTTCGACACGGCACGCACTCAGCAAGTCGCTGGAAGTACAGGGCATAAATACACTCCTGGAAATGGAAAAAAGAACACATTGACACCGGTGTGTCGGACCCACCATACTTGCTCCGGACACTGCGAGAGGGCTGTACAATCAATGATCACACGCACGGCACAGCGGACACACCAGGAACCGCGGTGTTGGCCGTCGAATGGCGCTAGCTGCGCAGCATTTGTGCACCGCCGCCGTCAGTGTCAGCCAGTTTGCCGTGGCATACGGAGCTCCATCGCAGTCTTTAACACTGGTAGCATGCCGCGACAGCGTGGACGTGAACCGTATGTGCAGTTGACGGACTTTGAGCGAGGGCGTATAGTGGGCATGCGGGAGGCCGGGTGGACGTACCGCCGAATTGCTCAACACGTGGGGCGTGCGGTCACCACAGTACATCGATGTTGTCGCCAGTGGTCGGCGGAAGGTGCACGTGCCCGTCGACCTGGGACCGGACCGCAGCGACGCACGGATGCGCGCCAAGACCGTAGGATCCTACGCAGTGCCGTAGGGGACCGCACCGCCACTTCCCAGCAAATTAGGGACACTGTTGCTCCTGGGGTATCGGCGAGGACCATTCGCAACCGTCTCCGTGAAGCTGGGCTACGGTCCCGCACACCGTTAGGCCGTCTTCCGCTCACGCCCCAGCATCGTGCAGCCCGCCTCCAGTGGTGTCGCGACAGGCGTGAATGGAGGGACGAATGGAGACGTGTCGTCTTCAGCGATGAGAGTCGCTTCTGCCTCGGTGCCAATGATGGTCGTATGCGTGTTTGGCGCCGTGCAGGTGAGCGCCACAATCAGGACTGCATACGACCGAGGCACACAGGGCCCACACCCGGCATCATGGTGTGGGGAGCGATCTCCTACACTGGCCGTACACCACTGGTGATCGTCGAGGGGACACTGAATAGTGCACGGTACATCCAAACCGTCATCGAACCCATCGTTCTACCATTCCTAGACCGGCAAGGGAACTTGCTGTTCCAACAGGACAATGCACGTCCGCATGTATCCCGTGCCACCCAACGTGCTCTAGAAGGTGTAAGTCAACTACCCTGGCCAGCAAGATCTCCCGATCTGTCCCCCATTGAGCATGTTTGGGACTGGATGAAGCGTCATCTCACGCGGTCTGCACGTCCAGCACGAACGCTGGTCCAACTGAGGCGCCAGGTGGAAATGGCATGGCAAGCCGTTCCACAGGACTACATCCAGCATCTCTACGATCGTCTCCATGGGAGAATAGCAGCCTGCATTGCTGCGAAAGGTGGATATACACTGTACTAGTGCCGACATTGTGCATGCTCTGTTGCCTGTGTCTATATGCCTGTGGTTCTGTCAGTGTGATCATGTGATGTATCTGACCCCAGGAATGTGTCAATAAAGTTTCCCCTTCCTGGGACAATGAATTCACGGTGTTCTTATTTCAATTTCCAGGAGTGTATTAAGCCATGCTGTCTCTACAGAAGTCCACAACTGCCCTAGTTATGCCAGTGCAGGATTTAATGCACGAATTCACCTCTCGATTATGACCCACGAACGTTCGATGGGATTCATGTGAGGCGACGTGGGTGGCCACGCCATTAGAGCTGTGTGTCCAGAATGTTCTTCAAGCCAGACACGAACAGCTGCAGCCACGCTATTAGAGCTGTGTGTCCAGAAACACAGACATGAACAGCTGCAGACTGCTGGCATGGCTCTTAGTCATTCTCCAAGATTTTATCGCTGTCTGGGACCATGAAGTCCATCAATGGCTGCAGATGGTTACCGAGTAGCCGAACCTATCCATTTCCAGTCGAAGTTCGGTTCAGGGGACCCACTCCATTCCACTCCATCACGCAAGTCGGCAGTTCGTGGTCTAGAGGCTAGCGTTGCTGCCTCTGGATCAGGGGATCCCAGGTTCAATTCTCAGCCGGGTTGGGGATTTTTTCTGTCCAGGTACTGGGTGTTTGTGTTGTCGTCATTTTATCATCATATATACTACGATGGTATTTGTTCTTTGGGACATGAAATGAACACCTTCAGCTGCTTGCAGGCGTTGACATACGTCAACGGGGACAGATGAAACTGAGTGCCCCGACAGGGACTCGAACCCGGGATCTCCTGCTTACATGGCATATCCATCTGAGCCGCCGAGAACACAGAGGACAGCGCGACTGCAGGGATTTATCTCTGGCACGCCTCCCGCGAAACCCACATTCTCAACGTATTGTCCCGCACTACGTTCGTAGTGCCCCCGCCCATCACATATATACAATTAAGGCTCACCGGCCATTTGACCATCTTCTTCTTCTGTGCGAATGAACAAACAGTGCCCGAACTCTTACGGGAATCGGCAACGCGCCGCGAGTAATGAGTATAATGGGCGGGGGCACTACGAATGTAGTGCAGGACAATACGTTGAGAATGTCGTCGTCGTCATCGTCATCGTCATCGTCATCATCATCATCATCATCATCATCATCATCATCATCATCATCATGGTCATCATCATCATCATCATCACAGTCATCATCATCATCATCATCACGGTCATCATCATCATCATCACGGTCATCATCATCATCATCACGGTCATCATCATCATCATCATAGTCATCATCATCATCATCATCATGGTCATCATCATCACCATCATCATGGTCATCATCATCATGGTCACATGGTCATCATCAGCATGGTCATCATCATCGTCATCATCATCATCATCATCATCATCATCATCATCATCATCATCACATCATCATCATCATCATCATCATGATCATCATGGTCATCATCATCATGGTCATCATCATCGTCGTCATCATCATCATCATCATGGTGATCATCATCATGATCATCATCATCGTCATCATCATCATGGTCATCATCATCGTCATCATCATCATCATCATCATCATCACTTGTGACAGTGGCTAAGATTGGATTGTAAAGAAATTGGACTGTGTGAAAATTGGTACTTTGTATGGGCGCTGATGACCACACAGATGGGTGCCCCCCACCAACCAGTCACCATCTCACCATTATGCAAACACCATCAGCACAGTACCTTGTTGACAAATTGGGCTTCGTAGGGTCTGTGCCACACACTAACCCCCCACCATCAGCTCTTACCAACTGAAATCAGGATTCAACTGAGCATGCCACAGGTTTCCAGTCGTCTATGATCCAACCTACATGGTCACGAGGCAGAAGAGAAGGTACAGGTGATGTCGTGCTGTCAGCAAAGACACTCCCATCAGTTGTCTGCTGCCACAGCCCCGTTGACTCCAAATTTCGCTGCACTGTCCTACCGGACACGTTCGTCGTATGTCCCACATTTACTTCTGCGGTTATCTCACGCAGTGTTGCTTGTCTGTCAGCACTGACAACTCGCCGCAAATGCCGCTGTTCTGGGTCGTTAAGTGAAGGCCGCCGGCCACTGTGAACGTCCGCGGTGAGGGGTCACGCCTGAAATTTGACATTCTCGGCACTCTCTCGATAGTGTGGATCTAGGAATACTGAATACCCTAACGATTTCCGACACGGAATGTCCAATGCGTCTAGCTCCAACTACCATTCCGCATTCAAAGTGTGTTAATTCCTGTCCTTCGGCCATAATCACGTGGGAAATCTTTCCTGCGTATGCGGTACTACTGTCATCTGAGCGCACACCAATAACTCATGACTCTTGTCGTCTCGGCATAAAACGCGATTAGTCATCAGACCTGACATTCACTGCCCGCCACTGTGGCCGAGCGGTTCTAGCCGCTACAGCCTGGAAACGCGCGACTGCTACGGTCGCAGGTTGGAATCCTGCCTCGGGCATGGATGTCCTTAGGTTAGTTAGGTTTAAGTAGTTCCAAGTTCTAGGGGACTGATGACCTCTGAAGTTAAGTCCCACAGTGCTCAGAGCGACTTTTTTTTTACATTCACTACCATTCACTACCAGTGACAAGACCTGGTAATAGCGTAACAAGCCGAAAACCGGGTCCTTGTTTGCTTCCCAATCTTACGTGCCCTCATTTTCTACCAACAAGCGACGGAAAATTCGTTAACACGATGTTTTCCTAAATAATCGCCACATGTGAATCCGTCACACTGAAGCAGGGCTAAATTGACTTTAAAAAAAAAAAAAGGAGGCTATGTCGTAAAATAAATCCGGGTCTGACACACACACACACACACACACACACACACACACCGAATATGAAAAAAAAGAGAACCAACTATTTGCTTGTCACAACTTTACAGTCGCGACAAGTGTTTTTATTTATTTCCACTTCCTGGACACGCATTTTTTTCCCCATTCCCTGACGTCACCCGGAGCAAGTTTGCTGCAATGCGGAGCTAATTAGCAGTGCTGCCAACCGTAGCGGCGTGCGCTAAACTTCAGCCCCGGAAATCTAATAAGCTCACTTTTTCCGCGCGTTCGTTTATTACCGGGTGCTAAACGGCCAATAAAAAAAATTTCATGTCTCCCCCACGCCTCTCTCTCTCTCTCTCTCTCTCTCTCTCTCTCTCTCTCTTTCCGTTTCACACGCCAAGTGCTAATCTCTTCTCACAAAATACACCTCCTTAATGCACCACACCCACGGGTCCACCCATACTCGCGAACACGACGCCCGTTTAACGACCTTTCGGAGGAAATTAGACAGCTTTCGCTCTCGATTCCATATTTCTCCTTCCTCCCGGCCCTATTTTTTCCTCTCTTTCTTTCTTTCTTTCTTTCTTTCCCATTGCCCTAGAAGCGTGCGGTGAATTCTGTTCTTAATTTCCGCCCTATCGCTAGCTGTATCGCGGCTTCTAAATCAACACGTTTCGCCGCAAGTTAACTACCGCCACGACCAAATTCATGGACGAAAACTTTTTTTTTTTTTTTGCGAATACTTCAAGCAATTACGAGTTAAACAGCACTGAACGCTTTGACAGACGCTTATTATGGGTAATATCGTTTGGCCGACGCTGCTGTTGGTTGGGAAAGGGGCGTAATCTCCAGTGCTATTTGCGAACGAGGGTTTCGTGATGGCGTTACATACAGTTCTGCACTTCTGCCCAGTGGACAAAGTACGAGTGTATAGAACAACAGATCAATCGTTTGACTGCATTGAAGAGTTAAACAGAACACATCAAGTCATTCGTAAGGGAGGGGAATGCTTAGAGGGAAATTTATTTTGCGGATGTACCACAAGGGTCTGTTATGGGACCACATATACAGCATCGAAAATTTTTGGGAAGCAGCAATCGTGTAAGCTATATAAAATTAGTGAAAAAACAGCCTAGGTCCCGATGGTTATTTTATTTACAGTGACCGGTTTTCGCCTAGTCTTGGGCCATCTTCGGACGAGCGCCATCAGCCGAAGTTGACGACCTCTGAAACAGTTTGTACATCTACATACGTACTCCGCAATCCACCATACGGTGCGTGGCGGAGGGTACCTCGTACCACAACTAGCATCTTCTCTCCCTGTTGCACTCCCAAACAGAACGAGGGAAAAATGACTGTCTATATGCCTCTGTACGAGCCCTAATCTCTCTTATCTTATCTTTGTGGTCTTTCCGCGAAATGTAAGAGGGCGGCAGTAAAATTGTACTGCAGTCAGCCTCAAATGCTGGTTCTCTAAATTTCCTCAGTAGCGATTCACGAAAAGAACGCCTCCTTTCTTCCAGAGACTCCCACCCGAGTTCCTGAAGCATTTCCGTAACACTCGCGTGATGATCAAACCTACCAGTAACAAATCTAGCAGCCCGCCTCTGAACTGCTTCTATGTCCTCCCTCAATCCCACCTGATAGCGATCCCAAGCGCTCGAGCACTACTCAAGAATAGGTCGTATTAGTGTTTTATAAGCGGTCTCCTTTACAGATGAACCACATCTTCCCAAAATTCTACCATTCAACCGAAGACGACTATCCGCCTTCCCCACAACTGCCATTACATGCTTGTCCCACTTCGTATCGCTCTGCAGTGTTACGCCAAAGTATTTAAACGACGTGACTGTGTCATGCGCTACACTACTAATGGAGTATTCAAACATTACAGGATTCTTTTTCCTATTCATCTGCATTACTTTACATTTATCTTATTTAGAGTTAGCTGCCATTCTTTACACCAATTGCAAATCCTGTCCAAGTCATCTCGTATCCTCCTACAGTCACTCGACGACGACGCCTTCCCGTACACCACAGCGTCATCAGCAAACAGCCGCACATTGCTATCCACCCTATCCAAAAGATCATTTACGTAGACACAAAACAACAGCGGACCTACCACACTTCCCTGTGGCACTCCAGATGATACCCTCACCTCCTATGAACACTCACTATCGAGGACAACGTACTGGGTTCTATTACTTAACAAGTCTTCGAGCCACTCACAATCTTGGAAACCAATCCCATATGCTCGTACCTCAGTTAGGAGTCTGCAGTGGGGCACCGAGTCAAACGCTTTCCGGAAGTCTAGGAATTTGGCATCCGTCTGATACCCTATCATGTAGACCATAGTCTCAGTGACTGACGTCTACTGACTGTTCTCAACACCGTCACCTTCAGCTGATGGTGCTGTTCTGAAGATGGCCTAAGACTAGGCGGAAACGCGGCATTGTAAATAAAATAACCATCGCGATAGGTACCAATGATGTGTGTCGCTTTGGATCAGAAGAGATTCTCTCTGGTTTCGAGCGGCTAACAGAAGTGGTAAAGGCTGCCAGTCTTGCTTGCAAGATGAAAGCAGAGCTGACCGTTTGCAGCATAGTCGACGGGACCGATTGCCGACTTCTGCTACAGAGCCGAGTGGAGTGGTCCGAATCAGAGGTTCAGACTGTTCTGCGACCGTGTAGGCTGCAGATTCCACGACTTGCGCCAAAGGGTGGTAGTGTTTCGGGTTCCGCTGAATAGGTCAGGTGTCCACTACACGTAGGAGGCGGCTACACGGGTAGCAGGGGCTGTTTTGTAGGTTAGAAGGTCTCGGGAGAACACAAGAAGGGCTTCAGTCACAAAGGGTGCAGGCTGAACTCAGGAAAAACGTAGATACAGGAACCATTGGTATGTTGTTGTTGTTGTGGTCTTCAGTCCTGAGACTGGTTTGATGCAGCTCTCCATGCTACTCTATCCTGTGCAATCTTCTTCATCTCCCAGTACCTACTGCTACCTACATCCTTCTGAATTTGCTTAGTGTATTCATCTCTTAGCCTCCCTCTACGATTTTTACCCTCCACGCTGCCCTCCAATACCAAATTGGTCATACCTTGATGCCTCAGAACATGTCCTACCAACCGGTCCCTTCTTCTTGTCAAGTTGTGCCACAAACTTCTCCCCAATTCAATTCAATACCTCCTCATTAGTTATGTGATCTACCCATCTAATATTCAGCATCCTTCAGTAGCACCACCTTTCGAAAATTTCTATTCTCTTCTTGCCCAAACTATTTATCGCCCACGTTTCTCTTCCATACATGGCTACACTCCATACAAATACTTTCAGATACGACTTCCTGACACTTAAATCTATACTCGATGTTAACAAATTTCTCTTCTTCAGAAACGCTTTCCTTGCCATTGCCAGTCTACATTTTATATCCTCTCTACTTCGACCATCATCAGTTATTTTGCTCCCAAAATAGCAAAACTCCTTTACTACTGTCTGATTTCCTAATATAATTCCCTCAGCATCACCCGAATTAATTCCACTACATTCCATTGTCCTCGTTTTGCTTTTGTTGATGTTCATCTTATACCCTCCTTTCGAGACACTGTCCATTCCGTTCAGCTGCTCTTCCAAGTCCTTTGCTGTCTCTGACAGAATTACAATGTCATCGGCGAACCTCAAAGTTTTTATTTCTTCTCCATGGATTTTAATACCTACTCCGAACTTTACTGCTTGCTCAATATACAGATTGCATAACATCGGGGAGAGGCTACAACCCTGTCTCACTCCCTTCCCAACCAGTGCTTCCCTTTCATGCCCCTCGACTCTCATAACTGCCATCTGGTTTCTGTACAAATTGTAAATAGCCTTTCGCTCCCTGTATTTTACCCCTGCCACCTTCAGAATTTGAAAGAGAGTATTCCAGTCAACATTGTCAAAAGCTTTCTCTAAGTCTACAAATGCTAGAAACGTAGGTTTGCCATTCCTTAATCTTTCTTCTAAGATAAGTCGCAAGGTCAATATTGCCTCGCGTATTCCAACATTTCTACGGAATCCAAACTGATCTTCCCCGAGGTCGGCTTCTATCAGTTTTTCCATTCGTCTGTAAAGAATTCGCGTTAGTATTTTGCAGCTGTGGCTTATTAAGCTGATAGTTCGGTAATTTTCACATCTGTCATCACCTGCTTTCTTTGGAATTAGTATTATTACATTCTTCTTGAAGTCTGAGGGTATTTGCCTGTCTCATATATCTTATACCATTGGTATAACAGTTGTAAATTGTCGTAGCTGTGTTGGGAAAGTACCAGAGCTCCAAGCGCTAATATAAAGCTCTGATGGTCAAATCGTTATAGGCACTGAAAGCTGGCTAAAGCCGGATATAAGCTCAGCCGAATTTTTTGCGAAGAACCTAACGGTGTTCCGAAAGGATAGGCTAAACACGGTTGGCGGTGGCGTGTTTGTTGCTTTCAGAAGTAGTTTAACAGGTAGCGAAATTGAAGTAGATACTTCCTGTGAGTCAGTATGTGCAGAAGTCATTGTTGGCAACCGGAATAAAATAATAATTGGATCATTTTACCGACCTCCCAATTCAAATGATACAGTTGCTGAAAGGTTCAAAGAAAACTTGAGTTTGATTTCAGACACGTACCCGACTCCTACGATAATAGTAGGTGGTGACTGTAATTTACCCTGTATATGTTGGCGGAAATACATGTTTAATTCCGGAGGTACGCATGAAATATCATCCGAAATTGTGCTAAACGCATTCTCTGAAAATTATTTCGAGCAGTTAGTCCATGAGCCCACGCGAATAGTAAACGGTTGTGAAAACACACTTGACCTCTTAGCAACAAATAATCCTGAGTTAATAACCAGCATCAGAAGGGATATAGGGATTAGTGAACACAGGGTTTTCGTAGCGATACTGAATACTGTAATTCGCAAATCCTCGATAAATATACCAATGCAAAAAAAGCAGATAAAAATTCACTTTACGCCTTCCTGAGAGACAATCTCCACTCATTCCAAATTAATAATGTAAGTGCAGAACAGATGTGGCTTAAATTCAAAGAAATAGTATCGGCAGCAATTGAGAGGTTTATACCAAATACATTAACAAACGACGGAGCTGATCCTCCTTGGTACACAAAACGGGTTCGATCACTGTTGCAGAAATTTACGAAACACAATGCCAAGTTTAAACAGACGCAGAATCCCCAAAATTGGCGATCTTTTACAGAAGCTCGAAATTTAGCGCGGACGTAAATGCGAGATGCTTATAACAGTTTCCACAACGAAACTTTTGTCTCGAAAACCTGGCAGAAAATCCAAAGAGATTCTGGTCGTATGTGAAAGTATGTTAGCGGCAAGAAACAATCGATGCCTTCTCTGCACGACAACAATGGAGGTACTATCGAAGACAGTGCTGCCAAAGCAGAGTTACTAAACACAGCCTTCCGAAATGCCTTCACAAAAGAAGACGAAGTAAATATTCCAAAATTCGAATCTAGAACAGCTGCCAATATGAGTAACGTAGAAGCAGATATCCTCGGAGTAGTGAAGCAACTTAAATCACTTAATAAAAGCAAGTCTTCTGGTCAAGACTGTATACCAATTAGGTTCCTTTCGGAGTATGCTGATGCATTAGATCCATACTTAACAATCTTATACAACCGTTCGCGCGACGAAAGATCCGTACCCAATGACTGGAAAGTTGCACAGGTCACACCGATACTCAAGAAAGGTAGTAGGAGTAATCGACGACTGAATTATGGGGCCAAATCATTAGCGTCGATATGCAGCAGGATTTTAGAACATATATTGTGTTCGAACATTATGAATTACCTCGAAGGAAACGGTCTATTGACACACAGTCAACATAGGTTTAGAAAACATCGTCCCTGTGAAAGACGACTAGCTCTTTATTCACATCAAGTGTTGAGCGCTACTGAAAAGGAATTTCAGATCGATTCCGTATTTCTGGATTTCCGGAACGATTTTGCACTGTACCACAAAAGCGGCTCCTAGTGAAATTGCGTGCTTATGGAATATCATCTAAGTTATGTGACTGGATTTGCGATTTCCTGCCAGAGGGGTCACAGTTCGTAGTAATTAACAGAGAGTCGTCAAGTAAAACAGAAGTGATTTCTGGCGTTCGCCAAGGTAGTGTTATTGGCCCTATATAAACATTTTGTGGGACAATCTGAGCAGCCGTCTTCGGTTGTTCGCAGATGACGCTGTTGTTTATCGATTAATAAAGTCATCATCAGAAGGCCAAAAGGAACTGCAAAAGGATTTAGAAAAGATATCTGAATGGTGCGAAAAGTGACAGTTGACACTAAATAACGAAAAGTATGACATCATCCACACGAGTGCTAAAAAGAACTCATATTTCGGTTACAGAATAAATCAGTCTAAAATAAAAGCCGTAAATTCAACTAAATACCTAGGAATTACAATTACGAACAACTTAAAGTGGAAGGAACACACGGAAAATGTTTTGGGATGGCTAACCAAACGCTGCGTTTTATTGGCAGACACTCAGAAAAATGTAACAGACCTACTAAGGAGACTGCCTACACTACGCTTGTCCGTCCTCTTCTAGAATACTGCTGCGCGGTGTGGGATCCTTACCAGATAGGACTGACGGAGTACATCGAAAAAGTTCAAAACAAGGCAGCACGTTTTGTATTATCACGAAATATGGGAGAGAGTGTCACAGAAATGACACAGGATTTGGGCTGGAAATCATTAAAACAATGGCGTTTTTCGTTGCGACGGAATCTTCTCACGAAATTCCAATCGGCAACTTTCTCCTCCGAATTCGTAAATATTTCGTTGACGCCGA
Source organism: Schistocerca cancellata (assembly GCF_023864275.1). NCBI lineage: Eukaryota > Metazoa > Arthropoda > Insecta > Orthoptera > Acrididae > Schistocerca > Schistocerca cancellata. The sequence goes on from NC_064636.1 coordinate 15,014,381, forward strand.
CCTACATAGGGAGGAACGATCACCAAGATAAAATAAGGGAAATATGAGCTCGTACGGGAAGATATAGGTGTTCATTCTTTCCGCGCGCTATACGAGATTGGAATAATAGACAATTGTGAAGGTGGTTCGACGCACCCTCTGCCAGGTACTTAAATGTGATTTGCAGAGTATCCAGGGAGATGCAGATGTACCAAGTGTTCATAATCTAGATGTTCTGGACAACTGCTGCAGATACACATCTGGGACGTGTTTTATTAAGTTAACCAGATCAATAACAGCAAAATAAATGGAAATCGTCCTTTACTTTAAGCTCGTACACTTTCGGAATGGCTTCATATTAGGGAAGTTGCTAAATTTAAGGCAAAATAATAATATATTTTGCCTTAAATTTAGCAACTTCCCTAATATGAAGCCATTCCGAAAGTGTATATATATTATTACATTCCATTGGAACTACTGACGGCCTTGGGAGAGCCAGTCCTGACAAAACTCTACCATCTGGTGAGCAAGATGTATGAAACAGGCGAAATACCCTCAGACTTCAAGAAGAATATAATTATTCCAATCCCAAAGAAAGCAGGTGTTGACAGTTGTGAAAATTACCGAACAATCAGTTTAATAAGTCACAGCTGCAAAATACTAACAGGAATTCTTTACAGACGAATGGAAAAACTAGTAGAAGCCGACCTCGGGGAAGATCAGTTTGGATTCCGTAGAAATACTGGAACACGTGAGGCAATACTGACCTTACGACTTATCTTAGAAGAAAGATTAAGGAAAGGCAAACCTACGTTTCCAGCATTTGTAGACTTAGAGAAAGCTTTTGACAATGTTGACTGGAATACTCTCTTTCAAATTCTAAAGGTGGCAGGGGTAAAATACAGGGAGCGAAAGGCTATTTACAATTTGTACAGAAACCAGATGGCAGTTATGAGAGTCGAGGGACATAAAAGGGAAGCAGTGGTTGGGAAGGGAGTGAGACAGGGTTGTAGCCTCTCCCCGATGTTATTCAATCTGTATATTGAGCAAGCAGTAAAGGAAACAGAAGAAAAATTCGGAGTCGGTATTAAAATCCATGGAGAAGAAATAAAAACCTTGAGGTTTGCCGATGACATTGTAATTGTCAGAGACAGCAAAGGACCTGGAAGAGCAGTTGAACGGAATGGACAGTGTCTTGAAAGGAGGATATAAGATGAACATCAACAAAAGCAAAACGAGGATAATGGAATGTAGTCGAATTAAGTCAGGTGATGCTGAGGGAATTAGATTAGGAAATGAGACACTTAAAGTAGTAAAGGAGTTTTGGTATTTGGGGAGCAAAATAACTGATGATGGTCGAAGTAGAGAGGATATAAAATGTAGACTGGCAATGGCAAGGAAAGCGTTTCTGAAGAAGAGAAATTTGTTAACATCGAGTATAGATTTAAGTGTCAGGAAGTCATTTCTGAAAGTATTTGTATGGAGTGTAGCCATGTATGGAAGTGAAACATGGACAATAAATAGTTTGGACAAGAAGAGAATAGAAGCTTTCGAAATGTGGTGCTACAGAAGAATGCTGAAGATTAGATGGGTAGATCACATAACTAATGAGGAAGTATTGAATAGGATTGGGGAGAAGAGAAGTTTGTGGCACAACTTGACCAGAAGAAGGGATCGGTTGGTAGGACATGTTCTGAGGCATCAAGAGATCACCAATTTAATATTGGAGGGCAGTGTGGAGGGTAAAAATCGTAGGGGGAGACCAAGAGATGAATACACTAAGCAGATTCAGAAGGATGTAGGTAGCAGTAGGTACTGGGAGATGAAGAAGCTTGCACAGGATAGAGTAGCATGGAGAGCTGCATCAAACCAGTCTCAGGACTGAAGACCACAACAACAACAACAACATATATTATTAGCCGTAACTCCGTAACTAAACGTTTGCGGACATAGGTTTATATAAATTTTTTTCTTTTGTTTTATTTGTAGAGTAATACATTAATATATTTCCGTATCTTCGTGAATCAGCGCGCGTACAGAGACGTCGGAACGTTGGAAAAGTGTAGGAAAATCTGCATAGGATTGAACCTGGTGCAGGGATCATCAGCTGACCCGCAACATACGCAATGTATTGCGACTACTTTGGCAGAGACTCGTGTCACTGTACGATTACTCGCTTGCAGAACTATCACGGCCAACACCCACTTCCATTTTACACCTAGCAGTTTGCATACGGGGCGAGCTAAAGCGGAACAACCACGAAAGGCTAATCCCAGGTAATACAGATACCAGCCAGATATTCACTGGGAGGATCTTGAGGAAATGTAAATCGTGCACGAAAATGGGGCTTACAAATCGCTTGTTCGACCGATTCTCGATTACTGTCCATCAGTCCGGGACCCTTACCAAGTAGGAGTGTTACAAGAACGGCGCGTTTCGTCACGGGATCGTTTGGTCGATACGAGGTAGTTACAGAAACACTCGACAATCTCCAGTGGCACACGCTACAAAAGAGGCGACGTGCAGCATGAGGTGGTTTACTGGTGTGAAATTCCGAGAGCGTACGGTCGTCAGAGAGTAATGGAGGATGTTCGTTCTTCCTGCATGCATGTCGCGAAATGACCACGACGGTAAGGGGGGAAAAGAAAGGTCAGGAGTTGGATCTTACACGCAGGTTTGCCTGTAGCCGTTCTCGCCACGCACTGTTAGAACATCTAACGGCGAATGGGGGAGGGGGGAAGACGGGGGGGGGGGGGGGCGATGGGTGAATGCGTGTGGAGCAAGAAGTACTGTACGTCACACACTGAAAGGTGGGTTGCGGAGTAGACATGAAGACTTAGTAGATGTAGAGGAGTACAGGCAGTGATTGTGAAGGCGTCTGACACACTATGTGATCAAAAGTATCAAAAAAAATGTTCAAATGTGATCTTACACTCTACTTACCCTAAATTATCCTAAGGACAAACACACACACACACACCCATGTCCGAGGGAGGACTCGAACCTACGCCGGGACCAGCCGCACAGTCCAGGGCTGCAGCGCCTCAGACCGCTCGGCTAGTCCCGCGCGGCACAAAAGTATCCGGACACCCCCGGAAGACATACGTTTGTCATATTAGCTGCACTGTGCTGCCACCTACTGCCAGGTGCTCCGTATCAGCGACCTCAGTAGTCATCAGACATCGCGAGAGAGCAGAATGGGGCGCTCCGCGGAACTCACGGACTTCGACCTTGGTCAGGTGAGTGGGTGTCACTTGTGTCGTACGTCTGTACGCGAGATTTTCACACTCCTAAACATCGCTAGCTCCACTGTTTCAGATGTGATAGTGAAGTGGAAACGTGAAGGGACACGTACAGCACAAAAGCGTACAGGCCGACTTCGTCTGTTGACTGACAGAGACCGCCGACAGTTGAAGAGGGTCGTAATGTGTAATAGGCAGACATCTATCCAGACCGTCACACAGAAAGTCCAAACTGCATCAGGATCCACTGCAAGTAGTATGACAGTTAGGCGGGAGGTGAGGAAACTTGGATTTCATGGTGGAACAGCTGCTCATGAGCCACGCGTCACGCCGGTAAATGCCAGACGACGCCTCGCTCGGTGTAAGGAGCGTAAGCATTAGACGACTGAACAGTAGAAAAACGTTGTGTGGAGTGACGAATCACGGTACACGATGTGGCGATCCGATGGCAGGTTGCAGGTATGGCGAATGCCCGGTGAACGTCATCTGCCAGCGTGTGTAGTGCCGACAGTAAAATTCGGAGGCGGTGGTGTTTTGGTGTGGTCGTGTTTTTTACGGAGGGGGGCTTTCACGCCTTGTTGTTTTGCATAGCAGTAACATCGCACAGGCCTACATTGATGTTTTAAGTACCTTCTCCCTTCCCACTGTTTCGGGATGGCGATTGCATCTTTCAACACGATCGAGTACCTATTCATAATGCACGGCCTGTGGCGGAGTGGTTACACGACAACAACATCCCTGTAATGGACTGGCCTGCACAGAGTCCTGACCTGAATCCTACAGAACACCTTTGCGATGTTTTGGAACGCCGACTTCGTGCCAGGCCTCACCGACCGACATCGATACCTCTCCTCAGTGCAGCTCTCCGTGAAGAATGGGCTGCCATTGCCCCCAAGAAACCTTCCAGCACCTGACTGAACGTTTGCCTGCGAGAGTGGAAGCTGTCATCAAGGCTAAGGGTGGGCCAACACCATACTGAATTCCAGCATTAGCGACGGAGGGCGCCACGAACTTGTAAGTCATTTTCAGCCAGGTGTCCGGATACTTTTGATTATATAGTCTAGCTGAATGTATGGTGTATATATCTATATGAATAATAATCAGTTGTTCCATGTACGAAAGATCATGATATATGAGCGGCTTGGCCGATTTCGTTTATTTAGTTGTTGTTGTTGTGTTCATCATTGTCAGGACAGCGTGTGTAAGAAAGAAAATTTTTGGAAAATCTAAGGGAGAAGTCTGAAATCAACATCAATTACTACACACACAACCAGTTATCACTTAAGAACGGCTCGAGAGATTTGACTCATTTTTGGCTTTGTTGCGGTCGCATTGTCAGGACAAGGTATGTACGAAAGAAAATTTTTGGAAAATTCACCGGTTAAGTCGGAAACTCGGAAATTAAAATCAGTTGTGAAGGATTATCACTTAAAAATAGCTCGACCGATTTGGTTTTCTTTTATTTTTTTGTGGATGGTAATGGTAGTTGTCGTACGAAAAAGAAAAATACATTCCTGGAAATTGAAATAAGAACACCGTGAATTCATTGTCCCAGGAAGGGGAAACTTTATTGACACATTCCTGGGGTCAGATACATCACATGATCACACTGACAGAACCACAGGCACATAGACACAGGCAACGGAGCATGCACAATGTCGGCACTAGTACAGTGTATATCCACGTTTCGCAGCAATGCAGGCTGCTATTCTCCCATGGAGACGATCGTAGAGATGCTGGACGTAGTCCTGTGGAACGGCTTGCCATGCCATTTCCACCTGGCGCCTCAGTTGGACCAGCGTTCGTGCTGGACGTGCAGACCGCGTGAGACGACGCTTCATCCAGTCCCAAACATGCTCAATGGGGGACAGATCCGGAGATCTTGCTGGCCATGGTAGTTGACTTACACCTTCTAGAGCACGTTGGGTGGCACGGGATACATGCGGACTTGCATTGTCCTGTTGGAACAGCAAGTTCCCTTGCCGGTCTAGGAATGGTAGAACGATGGGTTCGATGACGGTTTGGATGTACCGTGCACTATTCAGTGTCCCCTCGACGATCACCAGTGGTGTACGGCCAGTGTAGGAGATCGCTCCCCACACCATGATGCCGGGTGTTGGCCCTGTGTGTCTCGGTCGTATGGAGTCCTGTTTGTGGCGCTCACCTGCACGGTGCCAAACACGCATACGACCATCATTGCCACCAAGGCAGAAGCGACTCTCATCGCTGAAGACGACACGTCTCCATTCGTCCCTCCATTCACGCCTGTCGCGACACCACTGGAGGCGGGCTGCACGATGTTGGGGCGTGAGCGGAAGACGGCCTAACGGTGTGCGGGACCGTAGCCCAGCTTCGTGGAGACGGTTGCGAATGGTCCTCGCCGATACCCCATGAGCAACAGTGTCCATAATTTGCTGGGAAGTGGCGGTGCGGTCCCCTACGGCACTGCGTAGGATCCTACGGTCTCGGCGTGCATCCGTGCGTCGCTGCGGTCCGGTCCCAGGTCGACGGGCACGTGCACCTTCCGCCGACCACTGGCGACAACATCGATGTACTGTGGAGACCTCACGCCCCACGTGTTGAGCAATACGGCGGTACGTCCACCCGGCCTCCCGCATGCCCACTGTACGCCCTCGCTCAAAGTCCGTCAACTGCACATACGGTTCAGGTTCACGCTGTCGCGGCATGCTACCAGTGTTAAAGACTGCGATGGAGCTCCGTATGCCACGGCAAACTGGCTGACACTGACGGCGGCGGTGCACAAATGCTGCGCAGCTAGCGCCATTCGACGACCAACACCGCGGTTCCTGGTGTGTCCGCTGTGCCGTGCGTGTGATCATTGCTTGTACAGCCCTCTCGCAGTGTCCGGAGCAAGTATGGTGGGTCTGACACACCGGTGTCAATGTGTTCTTTTTCCCATTTCCAGGAGTGTATATTAAAGTTAAAACGTAGTTACCTAAAAGCGAGAGAAGATCTTGATGGATTTACTTGGAATTTTTACACGATACTTTACTGAACATTCAGATGGAATTGGACATAGTGAAGGGGGGGGGGGGGGAGCGAAGTTGTATGGAGACAGATGGGGTGATGAGGAGATGGGCAGACAGAGGATGGGGGGGGGACAAGAAATGTAGAATTTACGAGGGGGTGACCCAAAAGAAACCGGACTCCGTGGGCGCTGGCACTCGTAGACGTAGTGCAGGGTTCTCACGCTAGATGGTGTTAGTAGAGACCTTCACGAAAAAGCTGTGCAGACGGCGTCAGTGCAGAGCTGAACGTGCAAGTATGGTATTGTGTTTCTCTGACTGTTGGCGCGTTACCCCTGCGGACTCGTTATGGCAACTTTAAAAGAACAAAGAGTGGGTGTGAAATTTTGTCTCCAGCTTAATAAAGCTGCAACGGAGGCGCAACCAAACGCTTCAGGAAGCTTTCCAGGAGGACGCTATGAGCCGCACACAGGTTTTCGAGTGCTTTGGGCGCTTTAAGCGTGGTGAGATGTGTGTGGAAGACCGAGCTCGTTCTGGACGCCCTCCGACATCGCGAAATGAGGAGAACACTGAAAAGGTCCGCCAGAAGATCAACGAGGATCGTCGCCGAACGATCGACCAAATTTCTTTCAGCAGAGACAGGAACCAGTTGGAGCTCGTCGTGCCAGCGGATTTTGAGTGAGGCTTAGCACACGAGACGCGTTGCTGCTAAACTTGTTCCACGCCTTCTCGCACGGGAGCAAAAAACCATCCGCACGAATGTGTGTGTCAGGACTTCAAAACAGAGACTGCACGTGATCCAAACTTCTCGGACAAAGTCATTAGAGGCGATGAGAGTTGGTGTTACGGGTATGACCCAGGAACCGAGCAAGCGTCGAGCCAGTGGAGGACTGCCAACTCTCGCAGACGAAAAAGAGCGAGGCGAGTGTGAGGTCCAATGTGAAGGGGACGATCGTTGTCTTTTTGTGGAAGTGTTCATCGGGAATTCGTACACCCTGGCCGGACTGCTAACCGGCACTTTTACTCGCATGTTTTAAGGCGTCTCTGAGAGGATGTGAGGAGGAGACGCCCGGAAGTTTGGCGACCAGGCTGGCGACAACGCTCCAGCACACACGGCCTCACGAGTGACCCACTGTTTGGCACCACGGAGGTGGTCTGCCGTTCCCCACGCTCCGTATTCGCCGGACCTAGTCCCCGTGCGACTTTTTCCTATTTCCACGAATGAGAAAAAAAACGCTAAAAGGGGAGGGTTATGGCGATGTGGAGGCGGTAAAAACAGCTTCGCAAAGGCCACTCGACAATATCAAACTTGAAGAGTTTGTAACGGAACTGAAGTGATGGTGGGCTGACAGTAATTTGGAGCCCGCGCGTCTGAAACGGGCGCGCTTGTGTGGGACTGCCAGGGAGTGCACCCTGATGCCATCTATTGGCGAAACTGGGAATTAGCGCTGCCTGTCAGACAATGCACTAAGCTCTCAGAGTCAAATGCATTCTTTTTCTTGGTAATTATAAGTTATTACTGTATAATTTAATGTTGTAAAGCGCTAGTAGTAAATTATTATGACTGGTATGGACTCCACGGTAGTAAATATAAATATTCTTAAATACTAAATGATTTCGGTAAAAAGGTGGTAGGGGAACGCCCCCACTCTTGGTGATACGAGCGTAGCTAGGGGTAGCTGGAGACACAGGGACTGAACAATGGGATGGCCTGGGGAGTGTTGACGTGATCGGACGTGCGTAACTGTGCTCACGCAAAAGTGATTGTGCAACAGCGAAGAGTCGAATATCGTCGCCGTTTGTAGAGTAAAACGCGACGAATGGTTGTTGAAGCCGCCTCTATGCCACTGGGGCTGACTGTAAGAGTTCCTGCGCCCAGATTTTATGGCGGACGTGCAGTAGCTTATACGAGTGCTACAGCTCATAGTTCCAGCCGCCATTAAGGGCATGAGGTGTGAAGAGCTGCGTTAGCCACATGCATCTCACCACCAGCACCGACACGTCTACCCAAGGCAAGACTGCTTGCAGTTGTTAAGTCGAACTTTGTATACATGTAAAAGGAGAATACCAGTTTTCTTTTATGCAAGTGCAGAGGACAGAATATAGTAATGAGTAAAATTACGACGCATGTTGTTCATTGTAAAGTGTAGTAACCTCAAACATAGTATAGTGAAATCAGACTGAGGCCACCCTCGCCTCTTTCATTTACAATTATTTTGGTTGTAGAATACTTTAGCGTATAAGAATGTTGAAAAGAGCAATGGTCACACCGGAATGAGTCGCCTATTTACAGTTACTTAAATTTTTCTGAGCAACCTTTCAAGTAAAGTCACTTAACTGATTCTGTATCAATTGTCCAAAGAGTAATATCCAAAATCATTAAATAACTTGAAGGATAGAATTTTGTTAACCGAAGTTGCATAACCTGTCTTGGTACTAATTAACAAGCCAACTCACAGAAATTGAGAGAGTATTTGCTTTGTAGAATCATCTAGAATGATCAGAAATAGTAATATTCAGAATTAAGTTTAAATTCAACTCAAGCCATTTCACTTTGAAATGAGCCCAAAAATTGATTTATTCTTTTGCTCCTTCAGAGCTGGCGACCGTAGTTATAAGTATTTTCAGGAGGATTCGACGGTAAGTCGGCTGCTCTCGTCGTGCTGATAGGATTATCCACTGCTGCTAGCAGTGGTGATTGGATACATAAGCTCACTACCAAGTTAAGTGGGTCAGGTAGGCAGTGTTACCGTGTGAACTGTAGGGCACTGTAGGCCGTGGATCGAACCCGTTCAATCATCACAGCTCTTAAGGAAATAGTCCGGTTAGGAGTGTACTAATCATTAGGTAAATACTGGCGAGTAACGGTCAAAAATGTATACGCAAGTGAATTTAGCAAGGTCCACGTAGCACCTAGTTAATGTGGTGCAATGGCGAGGGTAGGAGTGGAGTAAAAGTGAGCTGAGCTTGTGGCAGCTGTGCTGGATTCAAATATTAACTACGTGAATTCACTACTGCCTCTTACCATTGGGACTGAGCTATTTACAGTTAAAATACGTAGCAGTAAGCGCAAAGGCGTGACAGCTACAAGTCCGTATTGGTTTTATACATACGGAATTGGGAAGTGGGTCATTCCGTCAGTGGAGGGGGTTAAAACAACCGAGTCAGTTGAGAACATACCCCATTTACTGATGGAAAGATTCGGCGGTTCGGTCGCAAGTTCCAAACATGCTTCTGACAGTGGGAAAAGAGGCTTGACAAGTGCATCGCACGTAATGGAGAGTATTTTGAAAGTGACTGAAGTAATTTTGTAAAAAAGGTTCATCAATAAATTTTTTAATGACAACAATCCGGTTTCTTTTGGGTCCCCCCTCGTACGTGCAGTTCCCTTACGTACAAAGCACGTTTGAAAACTGAATATAAACCCTCCTCCCTTATTCTTCACAAGCCGAAGCTTCGATGCCCCTGCTTTGCTATTCTTCAGCCGTGGTCCACCGTTAAAGAGGAACGCGACGCGGATTAATGACTTTCAGTGTGATGAAAGTCTGCAGACGCGGATAGGACTGAAAACGGCTGCAGTGAAGGGATTTATGGAAGTCGGCCGGTTAGTAAGAAGGGGGGAGGGAGCCAGAGGAAGAGGGGAAGACACAACTGGTCGCACAAGAGGGAGGGATGGAATGTAGGCCGAACAGGAGGGGCTGCTGAGTGGGGGAGGAGCGAGATAGCGGCCTGAATGCAACCCCGTCGCAGGGCAAAACTCCCCAACTGGCGACCTCGCAAGGACGGCCTCGAGGTTTTAATTAAAAGGAGGTTGGCAGCACTGCGCTACTGCCCCGATTGCCAAACTGGAGCGGGGCCGGGTGTGGGGCGGGATGGAGGGGGAGGGTGAGGCGTAGGCGGTTATGACGCACGATGCTGGAACTCTTTGAGTCACATACATGAAGAGTATACAACGAAGACACAATACCAACAAAACATCACCAGTCATAGACCATAACAAAATTATTACGAAAAAAGAATAATATAACGTAAAAATCTCAAATCAAGCTGAAAGAAATTCCAGGCAGAAACGTCATTGAAACCAAATCTATAAAAATCATAAAACAACCGAATCCCCACACTTACTCATAATAGTAACTACGCGAGTATCTAATTTAGCTGATCCACTGTGATCAAAGCTATCAAGAGAATAATTGTTGCTGTGGTCTTCAGTCCTGAGACTGGTTTGATGCAGCTCTCCATGCTACTCTATCCTGTGCAAGCTTCTTCATCTCCCAGTACCTACTGCAGCCTACATCCTTCTGAATCTGCTTAGTGTATTCATCTCTTGGTCTCCCTCTACGATTTTTACCTTCCACACTGCCCTCCAGTACTAAACTGGTGATCCCTTGATGCCTCAGAACATGTCCTACGAACCGATCCCTTCTTCTTGTCAAGTTGTCCCACAAATTTCTCTTCTCTCCAATTCTGTTCAATACCCCCTCATTAGTTATGTGATCTACCCATCTAATCTTCAGCATTCTTCTGTAGCACGACATATCGAAAGCTTCTATTCTTGTCTAAATTATTTATTGTCAACACACTCCATACAAATACTTTCAGAAAAGACTTCCTGACACTTAAATCTATACTCCATGTTTACAAATATCTGATGTTCAGAATCGCTTTCCTTGCCATCGCCAGCCACGTCCCGATCCCTGAGTGAACAGAAGGGGGCGTTTACAAGACGACAACCATCTGCACGAACAGTTCGACGACGTTTGCAGCAGCACGGACTCTCAGCTCGGAGATCGTTGCTGCGGTTACCCTTGACGCTGGATCACAGACAGGAGCGCCTGCGATGGTGTACTCTACGACGAACGTGGGTGCACGAATGGCAAAACGTCATTTTTTCGGATGAATGCAGGTTCTGTTTACAGCATCACGATGGTCGCATCCATGTTTGGTGACATCGCGGTGAACGTACATTGGAAGCGTGTATTCGTCATCGCCATACTGGCGTATCACCCGGCGTGATGGTATGGGGTGCCATTGGTTACACGTCTCGGTCACCTCTTGTTCGCATTGACGGCACTATGAACAGTGGACGTTACATTTCAGATATGTTACGACCCGTCGCTCTACCCTCCTTTCGATCCCTGCGTAACGCTGCATTTCAGCAGGATAATGCACGACCGCATGTTGCAGGTCCTGTACGGGCCTTTCTGGATACAGAAAATGTTCGACTGCTGCCCTGGCCAGCACATTCTCCAGATCTCTCACCAATTGAAAGCGTCTGGTCAATGGTGGCCGAGCAACTGGCTCGTCGCAATAAGCCAGTCACTACTGTTGATGAACTGTGGTATCGTGTTGAAGCTGCATGGGCAGCTAGCTGTACCTGTACACGCCATTCGAGCTGTTTGACTCAATGCCCAGGCGTATCGAGGCCGTTATTACCGCCAGAGGTGGTTGTTCTGGGTACTGATTTCTCAGGATCTATGCATCCAAATTGCGTGACAATGTAATCACATGTCAGTTCCAGTATAATATATTTGTCCAATGAATACCCGTTTATCATCTGCATTTCTTCTTGGTGTAGCAATTTTGATGGTCGGTAGTGTACACAGCACCTGAGGGTGGTATTATGCCGAAATGCGCTCCTCATGAGTGGTTTTTAAAATAAAAGCAATTTAAAACGCACTGTAATTGGCTGATATTCATAATATATAATACTGTCAACGTCCTTATGTCGAAGTCCAGCAGATTCATCACCTGACAGTCGCACAACAGTGGACGTAGGCAGCGTGGCGCATGGAAGCGTGCACGGTATAACGGTACTTTGCGGGCAAGCCTGTCAATTAGCATCATATTAATTAAAATCGTGGATAAATAGACTTTATTTTGGGAGAATTAAAAAGGGTAAAGTAATACGAAACTTTAATAACTGCACAGTATTACCCAAGAAGCAATATAATGAAAAGTAATAAAAAACAAAGTAGCAAAGACCAAGCTTGACAGAAAGATATGGGGGCGCGTTTGATTTTTAATACATAAGAACACGTAACGCATTACTGAGCTCTCTACCTTCAGTTATCGCGATCGGGTTAGTCGATGAAAAAGCGGTACGCGACTGCGAAATTCGTCAAGGAGATTATTTAAAGACTCTTCAAGCACGTTTAAAATACATTACGTGTGACGATGTGATCAGAGACGTTTATTATCGGCTAAAGTGAAAATGATTCCGACAACATAATTCGAACTTTGTGTTAGCTGGGAAAAATACTCTTGGGAAACTATTACGGTTGTGGAACCCACGAAAGTTGTACGGAACGGAAAGCTGCAGTTTACGTAATTCTGCATTTTATGAAATTGTGAAACGCGTGTGCGCGGAACATTAAGAGAATCTCATCCTTGGACGGTTGCGGGGGTAACTGGTACAAACAAGGCGCCAGCATAAACATAGTTCGCTTATTAACTACCAGATATTAATTAACGGGGACCTAGAATACTGAAAACAGTGCATAGACCGTTAAATTGAACCCTGCGTGTGAAGGACAATAACATCGAACATTTCGAGAGCGAAGAATAGACATTTAAGAGCCGAATTGATAGCCCGAGTCGTGTCGATATTTGGACATCATATGACAAGAGTTGTTCAGAACTCGACCATTTTAATGCTGGAAAGAAGGATGGAATCATCACCCCCCCCCCCCCCCCCAATCACGATTCATATTTCATATTTAGTTAGTGAGAAGAAAAGTGTTAATAAAGAAACTACATTTCAATTTTATCCACGATTTTGGTTTCATTACGTAGCCTTGACTACATGATAAACAATATGTGTGGAAGTTCAATACAACGTATCGTCATAAAATTAGGCAACCAATAATGTGGGACAGCAGAAATGTAAATGCATGAAATTGTTCTTAGAGCGGATGTATAATGTGCGAGAGCGACGAACTATATTGAGAAACTGACATCCATCACGTACTTGCATGTTTATCTGCGAAAATGGTCCTTGTTAGAGTTCGAATAGAATCCCTGGAACATTGCAAACCATTCAGATTGATCGAAGATCTAAATACGCATTATGCTGGTACCACCAGGATGTGTTCTTCCTCGTCACCCCCGTGGCAGTAACGGAATTAAGAGTCAGCCGGGAAATACACTCCTGGAAATTGAAATAAGAACACCGTGAATTCATTGTCCCAGGAAGGGGAAACTTTATTGACACATTCCTGGGGTCAGATACATCACATGATCACACTGACAGAACCACAGGCACACAGACACAGGCAACAGAGCATGCACAATGTCGGCACTAGTACAGTGTATATCCACGTTTCGCAGCAATGCAGGCTGCTATTCTCACATGGAGACGATCGTAGAGATGTTGGAAGTAGTCCTGTGGAACGGCTTGCCATGCCATTCCCACCTGGCGCCTCAGTTGGACCAGCGTTCGTGCTGGACGTGCAGACCGCGTGAGACGACGCTTCATCCAGTCCCAAACATGCTCAATGGGGGACAGATCCGGAGATCTTGCTGGCCAGGGTAGTTGATTTACACCTTCTAGAGCACGTTGGGTGGCACGGGATACATGCGGACGTGCATTGTCCTGTTGGAACAGCAAGTTCCCTTGCCGGTCTAGGAATGGTAGAACGATGGGTTCGATGACGGTTTGGATGTACCGTGCACTATTCAGTGTCCCCTCGACGATCACCAGTGGTGTACGGCCAGTGTAAGAGATCGCTCCCCACACCATGATGCCGGGTGTTGGCCCTGTGTGCCTCGGTCGTATGCAGTCCTGATTGTGGCGCTCACCTGCACGGCGCCAAACACGGATACGACCATCATTGGCACCGAGGCAGAAGCGACTCTCATCGCTGAAGACGACACGTCTCCATTCGTCCCTCCATTCACGCCTGTCGCGACACCACTGGAGGCGGGCTGCACGATGTTGGGGCGTGAGCGGAAGACGGCCTAACGGTGTGCGGGACCGTAGCCCAGCTTCGTGGAGACGGTTGCGAATGGTCCTCGCCGGTACCCCAGGAGCAACAGTGTCCCTAATTTGCTGGGAAGTGGCGGTATGGTCACCTACGGCACTGCGTAGGATCCTACGGTCTTGGCGTGCATCCGTGCGTCGCTGCGGTCCGGTCCCAGGTCGACGGGCACGTGCACCTTCCGCCGACCACTGGCGACAACATCGATGTACTGTGGAGACCTCACGCCCCACGTGTTGAGCAATTCGGCGGTACGGCCACCCGGCCTCCCGCATGCCCACTATACGCCCTCGCTCAAAGTCCGTCAACTGCACATACGGTTCACGTCCACGCTGTCGCGGCATGCTACCAGTGTTAAAGACTGCGATGGAGCTCCGTATGCCACGGCAAACTGGCTGACACTGACGGCGGCGGTGCACAAATACTGCGCAGCTAGCGCCATTCGACGGCCAACACCGCGGTTCCTGGTGTGTCCGCTGTGCCGCGCGTGTGATCATTGCTTGTACAGCCCTCTCGCAGTGTCCGGAGCAAGTATGGTGGGTCTGACACACCGGTGTCAATGTGTTCTTTTTTCCATTTCCAGGAGTGTACATTTAAATCAATTGACGACCATTGAGCTAGCGCCACGAATTTTCAAACGTCCGCTGCCATGTACGAAGGTGAGTGACACCAGGAGTGTTAACGTCGGTCGAGGGGTGTCGTCGTCATCGTATTGAGTGATACTGAGCGGTCACAACGGATAGCCGAAGAGCCTTGAGGCGAACGCTCGCAGTAAGTTGAAAATCGGTGTTCGAGTCGCGGCCAGACACAAATTTTCGTATATCAGTATTGAATACTACGAGGCGGCGCTCAGTAAGTAATGCAAAACACCTTTTTTTTCTCGGCCAGTTTATGTAGAAAAAAAAGTGGAATTTCTTATGGGACGTAATGGAATATTTCGCCTCAGTCCCTACAGTTTCATGAAGTTCCAGCTGGTAGCGGAGTTATACGCAGCCTTCAAAACGACGTCGGTAACGGGCGTGCGTTCCATGCGGAGAGCTGTCACCGACTTCCGCGTTTCGCGGAAAAACCAGAGCATCGCAGATATTCGTAGCCGCTTGCGGAGTGTCTTCAGAGGTCTGGCAGTGAACGAAAGCACGGAGAGTCGTTGGGCGAGGTGGCTGTACCATCGCAAACGTCTCCGGTCTCCAGCATTTAGACCGGCCGCACACACAGCTGTGTGACTCCTGGAGTGCTGGAACGTGCGGACTCTTTCACTGGAGGTGATCGCACGGATCACGTTCTGGCACCTCGCTGCTCAACTGGATTTCCTTGTGGGTGGTGCTGACACATTCGCCCACCAGTCGGGGTACACAAAGGTATGTGCGTGCTAGCTTTCTCAGCGCCTAGCAGAAGAGCATAAAAAGCAACGAAGGACCACGTGTGCGCAACTGCTCGCGCATTACCACACTGATCGCGGCCATTTTTTTTGTCCAACATCGTCATAGACGATGTTACATACGTTTCCTTTAATTTACGTTATGGTCACGAACTTTTTGTCAACAGATTACCGGTTTCGGTCTTTAATGACCATCATCAGATCTGTTTCATAAAAGCAAAGCCGTAATGTACTGGAGCCATAGTGGCTGTTACGAAACACATGTGATGATCGATGTCGGTCGGTGAGGCCTGGCGCGAAGTCGGCGTTCCAAAACATCCCAAAGGTGTTCTGTAGGATTCAGGACAGGACTCTGTGCAGGCCAGTCCATTACAGGTTCAAAATGGTTCAAATGGCTCTGAGCACTACGGGACTTAACATCTGTGGTCATCAGTCCCCTAGAACTTAGAACTACTTAAACCTAACTAACCTAAGGACATCACACAACACCCAGCCATCACGAGGCAGAGAAAATCCCTGACCCCGCCGGAATCGAACACGGGAACCCGGGCGTGGGAAGCGAGAACGCTACCGCACGACCACGAGCTGCGCACTCCATTACAGGGATGTTATTGCCGTGTAACCACTCCGCCATTGGCCGTGCACTATGAACAAGTGCTCGATCGTGTCGAAAGATGCAGTCGCCATCCCGAATTGCTCTTCAACAGTGGGAAGCGAGAAGGTACTTAAAACATCAATGTAGCCCTGTGCGATGTTACTGCTATGCAAAACAACAAGGCGTGAAAGCCCCCCTCCGTAAAAAAACACCACCACACCAAAACACCACCGCCTCCGAATTTTACTGTCGGCACTACACACGCTGGCAGATGACGTTCACCGGGCATTCGCCATACCCGCAACCTGCCATCGGATCGCCACTTTGTATACCGTGATTCGTCACTCCACACAACGTTTTTCCACTGTTCAGTCGTCTAATGCTTACGCTCCTTACACCGAGGGAGGCGTCGTCTGGCATTTACCGGCGTGACGCGTGGCTCATGAGCAGCCGTTCCACCATGAAATCCAAGTTTCCTCACCTCTCGCCTAACTGTCACAGTACTTGCATTCGATCCTGATGCAGTTTTGAATTCCTGTGTGACGGTCTGGATAGATGTCTGCCTATTACACATCACGACCCTCTCCAACTGTCGGCAGTCTCTGTCAGTCAACAGACGAGGTCGGCCTGTACGCTTTTGTGCTGTACGTGTCCCTTCACGTTTCCACTTCAGACTCACACCGGAAACAGTGGAGCTAGCGATATTTAGGAGTGTGGAAATCTCGCGTACAGACGTATGACACAAGTGACACCCAATCACCTGACCACGTTCGAAGTCCGTGAGTTCTGCGGAGCGCCCCATTCTGCTCTCTCACGATGTCTGACGACTACTGAGGTCGCTCATTTGGAGTACCTGGCAGCAGGTGGCAGCACAATGCACCTGACATGAAAAACGTATGTTTTTGCGTGTGTCCGGATACTTTTGATCATATAAGTGTATGTATCCTAGAATGAAATTTTCACTCTACAGCGGAGTGTGCGCTGATATGAAACTTCCTGGCAGGTTAAAACGGTGTGCCGGACCGAGAGTCGAAGTCGAGACCCCCGAGTTCGAGTCTCGGTCCGGCACACCGTTTTAATCTACCAGGAAGTTTCGTATGTATCCTTGTTTTACACGCATTTCACGTGATTGTTCCAATACGAAGTTTCGTTCCGTTCTTTTTATACTACCGATGCAAGGAAATCCTATGACTCAATGATTCATCGACGCCCATTCCAAACTCCTAAAAGTAAGAACTTGAAATTTTGAATGGTTGTTGATGATATACTGCAGCCATCGATTTTTTTTTTTTAAATTCCGCCCGTATAGGGGTGAAGTAGGGAGTGAAAGGTTTTTTGAAAGTATGTCGCTATTAGAGCAATTTTCCACGCTAGAACAATCGAAACTGATATTTGTTTCGTAGGTGAGAAATACAGAAATGTGTGTTTCAGCAGTTTTTGAAATTCAGGCACTATGGGGGTGAAAAAGGGGATGAAAACTTTTATGGAAATGTATCATCACGTAAGGATTTTGGAAGCTAAATCAATGAACACCCGTATTTGGCTTCTCGGTTAGAAATTTAAAATAAATAAGCATGTCACTGTTTTTTTCCTTGTTTTTTTAATTCAACCTATAATGGGGTGAAATAGGGGTGAAATGTATTATGGAAATGTTTCGTTGTGGAAACATTTTTAAATCTGAACCTTTGCCAGTTGGTATTTGGCATCTTAGTTTTAAAAAATTCCGTGTTTCACTGCTTTTGGAAATTCAGTTCCTAAAGAGGGGAAATAGGACCACTAAGGGTAGAAACTTGAACTGCAGTCGGTGTGGATGTTATACTGCAGGCATCCTTGTGAATAGGGGCTCGAAATTCCACCGCTATGGCGGTAAATAGGCGACGAAGCAGGTTATTAACATAATTTTGAAACTAGAACTACGAAAAGTGGTATTTGGTTTCTCAGTCAGAAATACATACAGGTCTCAGTATTTTTGGAAATTCAATCACTAAGGGGGGTACATTAGTGGGTGAAAGTTTTTTGAAAATAAATAATTAATTAAGGACTACTAAAGCATTTGTAACGCTACATCTTTGACAGGTGGTATTTGATTTCTCGGTTAGAAATTAACAAGAAGTATCTGGCTGTTTCTGGAATTTTAACCACTAAGGGAGCACAACAGGGGATGAAAGATTTCGCGAAATTATATCATTACGAAAGCATTTTCAAAGGTAAATGTTATGATAGTGTTTTGGTTTCTGAGTTAGAAGTAAAGAAATGCATGCTTTAGAATTTTGAAAATTCGCCCCCTTTGTGCGTAACATGCAGGATTAAAGTTTTCATGGAAATATTTCGTTATAAAAGAAGTTTTGAAACTCAGTCTATCAAAACTTGGCTTCTCAGTTATGAATTTTAATAATACGCATTTCATTTCATGGTTTTAAAAACTCAATCCTTAAGGCGTTGGGATAGGCTGTGAATTTTTTTTTACGAAAACATATCACTGTGACAGCATTTTTAAAGCTACAGCTTTGAAAATTTGTATTTGGCTTCTCGGTTAGAAAAAAAAAAAGTGTTACACTGTTTTTGCGTTCAAATGGCTCTGAGCACTATGGGACTTTACTTCCGAGGTCATCAGTCCCCTAGAACTTAGAACTACTTAAACCTAACTAACCTAAGGACATCACACACATCCATGCCCGAGGCAGGATTCGAACCTGCGACCGTAGCAGCAGAGCGGTTCCGGACTGAAGCGCCTAGAACCGCTCTGCCGCAGCGGCCGGCTCTGCGACTTGTGAACAACATAAAAAGTCGATTAAACAAAAACAAAATAAAAAAACTGTGCAGAGCACACAGTCCAGGAGAACGAAGGAGCCGGAGGCTAAGCTAGTAATAGATATAATAGAAATTTTTCTAGTACCAAAATGTTTTCTTAATATTATTCATTCTTGATTATGACTGAAAGTGAAGTTCTCACCTTCTGTTAGTTTCTTTACATTTTTCGAGGCTTTTTGCTTTTCTACTGCTTACTGTCTGAGACTATTACTTCACTAGCACTGCTGGAAGTAAAATAAATATTTCCACAACAACAACAACAACAACAACAACAACAACAACAACAACAACACAAGGACGCAAAACGCATTAATAACAATCTTGGACTCCAGCGATAAGAACCGCTATTTGGTCACAAGTACATTCAGAAAAAAAAAACATCCTTCTATGTCCTAAGTTAACATGGAAAGCTGACAAGGTTCTGCCGAGGTCATCAGTCCCCTAAAACTTAGAACTACTTAAACCTAACTAACCTAAGGACATCACACACATCCATGCCCGAGGCAGGATTCGAACCTGCGACCGTAGCAGTCCCGCGGTTCCGGACTGAAGCGCCTAGAACCGCTCGGTCACACCAGCCGCCTGTTTTTGGGATTTCAACTCATAAGGGGGTGAAATAGGGAAAGAAACTTTTAATACAATATTTCGTTATATTAAAAAAAATTTTTTTTCAAGCCTAATCTATGACAACCGGGATTTGTTACTCGGTTACATATAGAAAAATATTTTTTTGGCGATGAAAGTTTCTACGGAATTTTCAGCTCAAAAATGCAAAAGGCATGACAACAAAAACCTTGGACTCTAGCTACCAGAATAGCTATTTGGTCAGAAACACATTCGGAAAAGACCATGCTTGAATGGCCTTAATTAGCGTGAAAAGTTTAGAAGGTGTTGCAATTTGTTAACAACGTATTAATTAGAGTAAAGAAAAACAGAAAATCTGTGAAGGAAATATAGTCTAATTGGGTGAATCAGCGGGTGCTAGGCTTCTATGAAATAATCATATTCTTTCTTCTAGCAGGAGAGAGAGGGAAGTTTCCCCGTGTGCGACTGCTGTCTTCAGGCACACGAGTTTCGGACGTGGGTTTGACATTCGTTCGCAGCGGAAACAGTGGTGTCGCTTTGGAGCCCGCCTCTCGGGGGACGAGCTAATAACATTCCGCTCTCGAACTAACAACTCCCCGGTGACTAATTTAGCACCATCAGTTGGAGCACGTGCGCCGGGTAATGGTAATTTGATGGGTGCCACACTGTTAAATTCCCCTCCCACCCTTCCGTGTTCTTCCGGCTCGCAAAGTTGGGCGCCGACAGACAGAAAGGTATACGGCGAACTTGCTTAGTTTGTCTTCTGCTTCGCCACGCGCGAGGTCCCAGGTGCTGTGTTTCGGCATAATGCGAGGCGGAGAGCGCCGGCGTGTGTGTGTGTGTGTGTGTGTGTGTGAGCGCGCGTGGGCGTCAGCAGGCGAGCATTCATCTGCGGGGATGCTGGCTCCGCCGAGATCAATATAAACGCTGGCGCGCCGCTACCGCAGCGCCGCGCGCGGCGGCAGCCCCAACTAGCTGCGCCCGCGCGTCGCCTGCATCGATCGCCATCTGTCGAGTGCGCCGGCAACTAGCAGCGGCCCAGCAGGTGAGCACCAGCCCAGCCAGGGGTTAGACAGTTATTCGGGAGCGCCGGGCGTAAAATAAAGACTCGGGAGCAACCGGGTGTTAAGGCAGTAGTGCGCCCTGGCGCGGCCAAGTTCCGGCAACCTACTACCGGGTGCTTCTGCAGCATTGTACACTGCTGTAAGGAATATACAGGGTGTTTCAAAAATGACCGGTATATTTGAAACGGCAATAAAAACTAAACGAGCAGCGATAGAAATACACCGTTTGTTGCAATATGCTTGGGACAACAGTACATTTTCAGGCAGACAAACTTTCGAAATTACAGTAGTTACAATTTTCAACAACAGATGGCGCTGCGGTCTGGGAAACTCTATAGTACGATATTTTCCACATATCCACCATGCGTAGCAATAATATGGCGTAGTCGCTGAATGAAATTACCCGAAACCTTTGACAACGTGTCTGGCGGAATGGCTTCACATGCAGATATGTACTGCTTCAGCTGTTCAATTGTTTCTGGATTCTGACGGTACACCTGGTCTTTCAAGTGTCCCCACAGAAAGAAGTCACAGGGGTTCATGTCTGGCGAATAGGGAGGCCAATACACGCCGCCTCTTGTATGTTTCGGATAGCCCAAAGCAATCACACGATCATCGAAACATTCATTCAGGAAATTAAAGACGTCGGCCGTGCGATGTGGCCGGGCACCATCTTGCATAAACCACGAGGTGTTCGCAGTGCCGTCTAAGGCAGTTTGTACCGCCACAAATTCACGAAGAATGTCCAGACAGCTTGATGCAGTAATCGTTTCGGATCTGAAAAATGGGCAGATGATTCCTTTGGAAGAAATGGCGGCCCAGACCAGTACTTTTTGAGGATGCAGGGACGATGGGACTGCAACATGGGGCTTTTCGGTTCCCCATATGCGCCAGTTCTGTTTATTGACGAAGCCGTCCAGGTAAAAATAAGCTTCGTCAGTAAACCAAATGCTGCCCACACGCATATCGCCGTCATCAATCCTGTGCACTATATCGTTAGCGAATGTCTCTCGTGCAGCAACGGTAGCGGCGCTGAGGGGTTGCCGCGTTTGAAATTTGTACGGATAGAGGTGTAAACTCTGGCGCACGAGACTATACGTGGACGTTGGCGTCATTTGGACCGCAGCTGCAACACGGCGAACGGAAACCCGAGGCCGCTGTCGGATCACCTGCTGCACTAGCTGCGCATTGCCCTCTGTGGTTGCCGTACGCGGTCGCCCTACCTTTCCGGCACGTTCGTCCGTCACGTTCCCAGTACGTTGAAATTTTTCAAACAGATCCTTTATTGTATCGCTTTTCGGTCCTTTGGTTACATTAAACCTCCGTTGAAAACTTCGTCTTGTTGCAACAACACTGTGTTCTAGGTGGTGGAATTCCAACACCAGAAAAATCCTCTGTTCTAAGGAATAAACCATGTTGTCTACAGCACACTTGCACGTTGTGAACAGCACACGCTTACAGCAGAAAGACGACGTACAGAATGGCGCACCCACAGACTGCGTTGTCTTCTATATCTTTCACATCACTTGCAGCGCCATCTGTTGTTGAAAATTGTAACTACTGTAATTTCGAAAGTTTGTCCGCCTGAAAATGTACTGTTGTCCCAAGCATATTGCAACAAACGGTGTATTTCTATCGCTGCTCGTTTAGTTTTTATTGCCGTTTCAAATATACTGGTCATTTTTGAAACACCCTGTACATACAACACTGTTCTGCCCTAGGGTACGCCTTCACATGTAACTCTCCATGCAGTCCTGTCATTTCTTGGTTTTCTCATAACTGATTCCTGTTCTTGTACTTTGCATCATCTGGTATCTTCTGCGTCCTCCTCCTCCTCCTCTTCTACCTCCATTCACCATTACTTCCATACCACCAATCAGTAAACAATCTCTTCTCATGCAGTGCCCAAGCCAATTGTGTTCCCCTTTCCTGATTACCTTTAAAGTCTCTCTCTTTTCCCTCACTCTTCTCAACACATTTCTCACTCTGTCCAACTCTCCATGCAGCCTTGTCATTCCTTCGTTTTCTCACAACTGTTTCCTATTCTTATACTTTCCATCATCTGCATCCTCCTGTTCTTCTTCTATTCACCTCTTCCTTACTACCTTTAAAATTTCTCCTTCTTCCCCCCACTCTTCTCAGCACCTCATTTCTCACTCTGTCCACCCATTTTCACCTCTTCCATCCTCCTTCAAAGCTGCATCTCAAGTGTTTCTATTCTTCTTTCTTCCTCCTTCCTCAGGGTCCACATCTCAGCTCTGTGTAATGCCAGGCTCCATATAAAGCACTTTGCCAGTCTCTTCCTCAGGTTCCTGTCCTCAGAAGCCTCCATTTCTTATTAGATGCGTTCATGGCCATTGCTGTACGCATTTTCACGTCCATATTACAGTTCAGCGGGCTGCTGTGGCCGAGCGGTTCTAGGCGCTTCAGTCCGGAACTGCACTGCTGCTATAGTCGCACGTTCGGATCCTGCCTCGGGCGTGGATGTGTGTGATGTCCTTAGGTTGGTTAGGTTTAAGTAATTCTAAGTCTAGGTGACAGATGACCTCAGATGTTGAGATGCTCCCGTAGTGCTCAGTGCCATTTGAACCATTCTTTTTTATTGCATCTCACGTCGGCCGTAATAATGCTTCCCAGATATTTGAAAGCACTAACTCGTTCACTATCTTCCTGTCCTAACTTTATAGTTGTTGTTACTTTTCTTTTACTTACCACTTTTCCTTGTTAATTCTCATTCTGAATTCCTCACTGGTCTATCCACAAATTAAATACACTCTATCCTAACACCAACCAACACTTCTCTATTTCGTTTCAAACATTTCTGAATAATTTGCGCAACAGTATTGGGGCAAGAGCAGCATTGCCTCACTTCCCTTCCAACTGTGCTTTTCTCTGTTATCCGTCTGTCTGTAACAAATATGGATATCAAATAATGTTTCCCTTTCCAGAATTAAATTTCCACACTGCAGTGGTGTGTGCACTGATATGAAACTTCCTGGCAGATTAAAACTGTGTGCCGCACTGAAACTCGAACTACCAGAAATTTCAGTGCTTCCCTTTCCCCAGTGCGTTTTTATTTGAATACAAGGCGTAACACACGAAAAAAGGATTTGAAAATGGGAATCGCTTCCCGAAACTTTTTGTGGAAAACACAAATAAAAATTAAATCTTGACTGGCAGCAGAAAAAAAGTTATTTTATAAACAAACATTTTGTTTCTACACTAGTGCGCTTTCACCAATCATTTGGAATGGATCAAATAAAAAAATAAAAAATAAATCTTACACCACTATAGCCAACGTATTCGTTTCGCGAGAATCATCAATTGCCACTGCTTCAGCTCTATTAGGCCAGAGTCCGTCAACCATGGGGTTGTCCAGAGACTGCCACACCACCACTCGACATACACGAGATCAGATGTGTCCAGTGGCTAATAGGTCTGGAGAACATGCTGGACAGGCCAGCTCCCATTGGAAGATACCTAGAGGAGAGGTGGGGGGCCAGGGCAGCACGTGCAAGGAGTGGTCTTGCGTT
The DNA here is from genome assembly GCF_023864275.1 of Schistocerca cancellata. Taxonomy (NCBI): domain Eukaryota; kingdom Metazoa; phylum Arthropoda; class Insecta; order Orthoptera; family Acrididae; genus Schistocerca; species Schistocerca cancellata. Next base: position 15,038,534 of record NC_064636.1, read on the forward strand.
ATCCTGTTGGAAGACATCTAGAGAAGAGGTGGGGGTCAGGGCAGCACATGCAAAGAGCGGTCTTGCGTTATCCTGTTGGAAGATACCGAGAGGAGAGGTGGGGGGCCAGGGCAGCACGTGCAAGGAGCGGTCTTGCGTTATCCTGTTGGAATATACATAGAGGAGAGGGCACATCCACCGGCATTGACATGTCACAAACAATGTTGCCTGCTGTCCAGACTACCAGCCGTGTGACCAGACATGACCCTGCCGCATAGCCAGTTCCAGCGCATACCGTCACGCCATGACGATCACGAACACTGAGTGAAGTAAAGCTGAAGCAACAGTCAGCATACTGCCAAGTCCACGCTGCTCCACATGTTGTTGCACCACATGTGTTGATACTTGCCTCTCTGCAAACAGACCATTTCCTGACTCAAAGTATGTGACACAGGTGTGGGACGCGTCTCCCCTCTCGGGCGCTAGTCGCGTGGGGCCACTTACACCCCTAGCGGCGCTCAGTATGAGCCCACTCAACTCATCGATCCCACATTCGCGCCACGACTGAGAGATCTCGACCGACGTGAGCAGCAACATGGCGGAACAAACTGCACTCCCGATACGCATCCATTCTGTTGCTGTTGCATTGCGACACAAGCCGCTGGACATTGCTACTTTCTTCCCTTCTCGCAAACAACCGAGACTCAATGCGATTTCTGAACGAGAAAAAATCTGCGCCCCTTTCTCTCACACACAGAATGTAGATCACTCCCGAAGTCTGATCAAGATTACTTCACAGTTTGGCACTTGACGTGTTGGAGCTGCTTTCCTCCAACCTGTGCGCTCAGCGCTACGTCCGAACCGTTCGTCGCTGCCAGACTACCACAGCAATTGGTCACTTCACTTCTGGTTCCTTGTTCGGCTTACTTTCTTTAAGTGTTTCGATCCCGAAACCTGGGTGTGGCGCTTTTATATCGCACTTTATCACATATCATAACCACACCAAAAACAAATGACATACACACAAGAATGCTAATGGGACACACAAGTTCCACACACAGCACCAACCGAACACTACTGGATATTTACGCACAAGACGCGATTCAGCGTCATTTGTACAGTTATTATAACAACAGAGGTCAGCTTATTTTAGATAAACTTCACAGGACTTAGTGTGAAGTCGAATTTTTCAGGACTAAATTTCGTGTTTAAGACTGGTTCTAAATGGTTCAAACGGCTCTGAGCACTATGGCACTATGGGACTTAACTTCTGAGGTCATCAGTCCCCTAGAACTTAGAAGGACTTTGTTGTTGGTGTGGTCTTCAGTCCTGAGACTGGTTTGATGCAGCTCTCCATGCTACTCTATCCTGTGCAAGCTTCTTCATCTCCCAGTACCTACTGCAACCTACATCCTTCTGATCTGATTAGTGTCTTCATCTCTTGGTCTCCCTCTACGATTTTTACCCTCCACGCTGCCCTCCAATGCTAAATTTGTGATCCCTCGATGCGTTAGAACATGTCCTACCAACCGATCCCTTCTTCTAGTCAAGTTGTGCCACAAACTTCTCTTCTCTCAGGACTTAAACCTGACTAACCTAAGGACATCACACACACACCCATGCCCGAGGCAGGATTCGAACCTGTGACCGTAGCGGTCGCGCGGTTCCAGACTGTAGCGCCTAGAACCGCTCGGCCACTCCGGCCGGCTGCAAGTACCAGACAGGTGGTTGAGAATATATCAAACTTCGGGTCTGGCCATTAACTGCGCTCTGATAGTCTCACGTGCAAAACATAATACTTGCTGTGTGGTTGTTGGGCCACACTGTCTACGCCCTCATCGACCGGCAAATTCACGATGGACTCACCTTTTTGACTTACATTTGGGAACAATATGCTAAGATAAAAAATAGTGGAAAACACCACGAATATTTAGCCAATGTCCTATCAGCTGCATTGCATCATGCATATGCGAAACAACTCTAAGATGTGTGCGAGCTCCTCTCAATTTCCCTCGACTGTCCATTCAGTATCGCCATTGAGTTTCGATTATCCGTACACTGATCTCATTCCTGCCTCTTTACATGTTGTTCTAGCAAAAATAAGTCTAGATATACAGTTAGCGTCAGGTGCTGAAATATAACCTGTCTCCATGTATCTGTCTGTCTTTGTTATACGCCTACCTATAAACTACTATATATATATATATATATATATATGTTGATATTAGGGAAAAAAAGGAAGAAAGTTAGAGAGAGACAAAGAGAGAGAAAGACAAAGAGAGAGAAAGACAAAGAGAGAGAAAGACAAAGAGAGAGAAAGACAAAGAGAGAGAAAGACAAAGAGAGAGAAAGACAAAGAGAGAGAAAGACAAAGATAGAGAAAGACAAAGAGAGATAAAAACAAAGAGAGATAAAGACAAAGAGAGATAAACACGAAGAGAGAGAAAGAGAGAGAAATAGAAAGAGAAAGAGAGAGAGAGAGAAAGAGAGTGAGTAACTGGGTAATAGGATGCAGTTACACTGGAAGAGTATGCAAAAAAAACGAGAAAATAAAGAAAAAAAATAAATAAATATAAAAAATACACCGAAATACACCAATAAAATAAAAAACAAAAGAAAAACGAAAAACAAAAAATAAACAAAAAACAAAGGAAAAAATGACAAAGCGATCGTTCACGATGAGCCGGAGATCCGGGTTCGAGTGCCCGGTCGGCACAAACTTTCATTCGATTGTCGTCATTCCACTACAGAGCGACTGCGACTGCATTTCACGATTCATTTTTCTTCCTCGATTTTTCCTGGTGCAGGTCAGCCTTAATCGCTGTGAACAAACCGATCGTCATTTTAGTTCTGCCGCACCTGGTTGACCGGCGTTATCTCAGATACCTGGTGTAACACGAAGTTGGGGTTAGCTCGGGAGATCAGTTTACATTCACAGGGATGCAGAACCCGTCCAGTGCCGTAGCGCGGTCACCGGTCACTCAAAATCGACTGTCGGCAGACCATCTCGTATATCGGCGGCCGATTCCAGCACTGTTCTGCGTTGCACGTTAATTAATCGTCCGTAAAAGCAGATGCCAAACTGAGATTCATTGGAAGAATCCTGAGGAAATGCAGTCCGAAAACAAAGGAAGTAGGTTACAGTACGCTTGTCCGCCCACTGCTCGAATACTGCTGAGCAGTTTGGGATCCGTACCAGATAGGGCTGATAGAAGAGGTGGAGAAGATCGAACGGAGAGCAGCGCGCTTCGTTACAGGATCATTTAGTAATCGCGAAAGCGTTACGGAGATGATAGATAAACTCCAGTGGAAGACTCTGCAGGAGAGACGCTCAGTAGCTCGGTACGGGCTTTTGCTGAAGTTTCGAGAACATACCTTCACCGAGGAGTCGAGCAGTATATTGCTCCCTCCTACATATATCTCGCGAAGAGACCGTGAGGATAAAATCAGAGAGATTAGAGCCCACACAGAGGCATACCGACAATCCTTCTTTCGACGAACACTACGAGACTGGAATGGAACGGAGAACCGATGGAGGTACTCAAGGTACCCTCTGCCACACACCGTCAGGTGGCTTGCGCAGTATGGATGCAGATGTAGACGTGGACGTAGAAACAGCGTCTTTGTGTGTTATTTACGAGCGTCATTCAATAATTACAGAGACCAATTGGTCAGGGGAAAAAACTTTTGAGTACGGTAAGATTGGTACATTTATGGCTTTAAGTTGGCATCACTGGGATGAGCCCTGATCACCTGATGTACCAACATTGTTTTGTTTACAACCTCAAAAATACATTTCAAGATGGCGAGTCAGATTGAAACGACCGCATTAGTTGAACAACGTTCTGTTATTCGTTTTGTACTTGCTGAAGCCGAGGGACATGTGAATACACAGGTTGGTCCATTGATAGTGACCGGGCCAATTATCTCACGAAATACGCATCAAACGAAAAACTACAAAAAACGAAACTTGTCTAGCTTGAAGGGGGAAACCAGATGGCGCTATGGTTCGCCCTCTAGATGGCGCTGCCATAGGTCAAACGGATATGAACTGCGTTTTTTTAAAAATAGGAACCCCCATTTTTATTACGTATTCGTGTAGTACGTAAAGAAATGTGAATGTTTTAGTTAGACCACTTTTTTCACTTTGTAGTTTTCTCGTTTGACGCTTATTTCGTGAAATATTTGGCCCGGTCACGGTCAATGAACCACCCTGTATACTATAGAATGTCTGCAGTTTATGGTGAAGGCTGTATGAATAGTGCAAATTTTTACAAGTGGGTGGAGCAGTTCAAAAATGGTCGCGGCTCAGTGACTGGCGAACACCGTTCTGGCCTACCAGTTAAAGTTTCAACTCCCTCACTTGAAAGGCGAACTGATGACATTATTCGTGCCGACCGCCGTGTGACTGTGGAAATGATAGGTGATGAGGTTCATGTTAGTGCTGGTACAGTTCGCAAGAGTATCTGTAACAAGCTGAAGTACCGCAAAACACGTGCAAGATGGGTCCCCAAGGAGTTGACGCGGCTACACAAGGAAAAGAGGTTGAGAGAATGCACAGAGCTAAAGGAACGTTATGAAACAGAAGGTGAGCACTTCCCCAACAAAAGTTTAACTTGTGATGAAACTTGGGTTCACTGTTATGAGCCAGAATCAAAAAGACGAAGCGTGGAGTGGAAGTACACCAACTCACCCGGGGAGACAAAATTCAAAACCCTAGTACCAGCAGGAAAAGTAATGTTGACGGGGTTTTGGGATGCTGAAGGTCCAGTTTTTTGTGATTATATCGAAGAATTCTGTCAGAGACAGCAAAGGACTTGCAAGAGCAGTTGAACGGAATGGACAGTGTCTTGAAAGGAGGGTATAAGATGAACATCAACAAAAGCAAAACGAGGATAATGGAATGTAGTCGAATTAAGTCGGGTAATGCTGAGGGAATCAGATTAGGAAATGAGACACAAAGTAGTAAAGGAGTTTTGCTATTTGGGGAGCAAAATAACTGGTGAGGATATAAAATGTAGACTGGCAATGGCAAGGAAAGCGTTTCTGAAGAAGAGAAATTTGTTAACATCGAGTATAGATTTAAGTGTCAGGAAGTCATTTCTGAAAGTATTTGTATGGAGTGTAGCCATGTATGGAAGTGAAACATGGACGATAAATAGTTTGGACAAGAAGAGAATAGAAGCTTTCGAAATGTGGTGCTACAGAAGAATGCTGAAGATTAGATGGGTAGATCACATAACTAATGAGGAGGTATTGAATAGGATTGGGGAGGAGTTTGTGGTACACCTTGACAAGAAGAAGGGATCGGTTGGTAGGACATGTTCTGAGGCATCAAGGGATCACCAATTTAGTATTGGAGGGCGGAGTGGAGGGTAAAAATCGTAGAGGGAGACCAAGAGATGAATACACCAAGCAGATTCAGAAGGATGTAGGTTGCAGTAGGTACTGGGAGATGAAGAAGCTTGCACAGGATAGAGTAACATGGAGAGCTGCATCAACCCGGTCTCAGGACTGAAGACCACAACAACAACAATGGAAGAGCAGCGTACAATGAACAGCCAGTACTACTCGGATTTGCTTTCAAACAAGATGAAGCCAACCATGAGAGAGGGTCGTGGTGGATCTCAGAGGAGAGGTGCGATTCTCCAGCAAGACAACGCACGTCCTCATACTGCTCAACTAACCCGTGAAACCATCGGCAAAATGGGCTGAAAAATACTGCGTCATCCCCATTACAGTCCTGATTTAGCACCTTTAGTGATTTCCATTTGTTTGTTGCACTGAAGGAGGCATTAAGTGCGAAGAGATTGCGTGGAAAGTGGTTCCAGGGCAACGAAAACGTAAAAAAGTTTGTATGATATTGGTTCGAACATCAAGATAAAGAGTTCTTTGCAGCCGGAATAAAAATGCTTGGTGCCCGTTGGAACAAGCGCGTAAATGTTCAAGGGGATTATGTTGCAATGTTGAAACAGTACTGTTTTGTAAAAATAAACGCTTCTTTCTCCATTTAATTATTGAAGGACCCTCGTATAGCAGAGCGGTAGCCGACAGGCGCTGTGGCAACACTGTAGCGGCAAGCAACAGACGTAAACTGTCAAGCAGTTTTACTCGAACTGTTGTTTGCGCGGCTGCGCTGCAAGAGAATGTCGCGCCTAAATCTCTAAGCTGCCTGGACGGCAGTGGCGGCAGTTGGGTTGCCTATATGCGCAGGGGCCACCAGTGCTGGCGGAGTTTTTTCCGAGAACCGGGGCAGGCTGGCAGGGGCGAGCAACTTCTGCGTGGGCAGCGCAGTCCCCGCTTCCCAGAACGGCGAATGGCGCCGTAAATTATTTCCACCTCTCCGCCAGATATTAAGGCGGCAGTGGCGCGGAGATATTCCGGGAAGAAATGGGTACCCAACTCCCCATATTGCCACATATAGCACAGATTCCTGTGTAGTGACTGGCGAATTTTCCCGATCAGTGAAGTGTCTGTGCAGAAACAGTATGAATAAAGTCTCTCTCTAAACATACATGGTGTCGGAAATTCCCTTTGCAAACTTCTAGAACACGTAGAGCGGAGTAAGTGACGTTTTGTGGACATGGCTTCCTATCCACAGATATCTCCAAGACGGAGCTCACTACACAGCACATGGTAGAGAACGCTTCATTAATTTCTTTGCAAGCGAATTGTACTCCACGAGCCACTGTGGAGTGCATAGCGAAGAGCGCTTACTACCGGCTGCAAGCATAACCTTTCCTTCTCGTACTCATATGATGACCGAGGGAATACGGCTCTTTACATTCATCGCCATGCGCCTTAATATGTTTCAATTTGTGTTCATGACGCTTACAGGGGACACGCAATGGGTGCACCAAAATTATTGGTAATCTTCCTCCAATACAGATTTCCTAACTTTTCTGACAAGAAGAATGGAAAAGGAAATTGAGAACACGCTAGATGATGGCCAGTTTGGCCTTATGAAGGCGAACGCACCAAAGAAACAGCGCCAACGTCACGATTATTAACGGAAACAAGACACAGGAAAAATCAAGGTACCTTCGTACGAATTGTTGACCTGCAAAAAGCGTTCGGGAATGATCACCGGTGAGAAATAATCGGAACTGTGAGGCAAATAGGTGTAAGCCATAGGGAAAGAGGGGTAATATAGAACGTGGACAAGAAGCGGGAGGTACATAACAGTATAGAAAATCAAGTACAGAAACGCTATCGGACAGGTATGTAGTCTTTCGTCCATATTGTTCAATCTACGAAAGAATGAAAGAAATAAAGGAAATGTTCAAGAATGGCAGTAAATTCCGGGTGATAGCTTGTTGTTGTTGTTGTTGTTGTGGCCTTCAGTCCAGAGACTGGTTTGATGCAGCTCTCCATGCTATCCTGTGCAAGCGTCTTCATCTCCCAGTACCTACTGCAGCCTACATCCTTCTGAATCTGTTTAGTGTATCCATCTCTTTGTCTCCCTCTACGATTTTTAAGCTCCACGCTGCCCTCCAATACAAAACTGGTGATTCCTTGATGTGTCATCGGCGAACCTTAAAGTTTTTATTTCTTCCCAATGAATTTTAATTCCTACTCCGAATTTTTCTTTTGTTTCCTTTATTGCTTGCTCAATATACAGATTGCATAACATTGGGGAGGGGATAGGCTACAACCCTGTCTCACTCCCTTCCCAACCACTGCTTCCCTTTCATGTCCGTCGACTCTTATAACTGCCATCTGATTTCTGTACAAATTGTAAGTAGCCTTTCGCTCCCTGTATTTTACCCCTGCCACGTTCACAATTTGAAAGAGAGTATTCCAGTCAACATTGTCAAAAGCTTTCTCTAAGTCTAAAAATGCTAGAAACGTACGTTTGCCTTTCCTTAATCTTTCTTCTAAGATCAGTCGTAAGGTCAGTATTGCCTCACGTGTTCCAGTATTTCTACGGAATCCAAACTGATCTTCCCCGAGGTCGGCTTCTACTAGTTTTTCCATTCGTCTGTAAAGAATTCGTGTTAGTATTTTGCAGCTGTGGCTTATTAAACTGATTGTTCGGTAATTTTCACATCTGTCAACACCTGCTTTCTTTGGGATTGGAATTATTATATTCTTCTTGAAGTCTGAGGGTATTTCGCCTGTCTCGTACATCTTGCTCACCAGATGGTGGAGCTTTGTTACGCCTGGCTCTCCCAAGGCTGTCAGTAGTTCCAATGGACGGTGACGTATTCACTGATGACACTGCTATCCTCAGTGAAAGCGATGATGATGATGATGATGATGATGATGATGATGATGATGATGATGATGACGACGACGACGGTTAGTTTGTGGGTCGCTCAAATGCGCGGTTATCAGCGCCCGTACAAATTCCCAACCTTTGCTCAGTTCAAAATTACCACTTTCATGAATCATGATGAAATTATGAGGACAACACAAACAGCCAATGAAATTATGAGGACAACACAAACAGCCCTGACTCCGCCGGGACTCGAACCCGGGAAAGACCGAAGTAATGAAGAGTAGTGCGAATTAAATCAGCGATAAACTTGACAGCAAAATTGGAAACCATAAAGTTGACGAAGTGAAGCAACTCTGCTACCTTGCACGCGAAGCAACAAAGTACAGACGAATCAGGGAGGACATTAAAAAAGCACACTGGCTCAGACAACGACGGCATTCGTCGCTGAAAACAAGTCGTCCAGTATCAGTCGTCGGCGTTAAATTGAGGAAGAGAGTTCTGAGGAAGTGCAGCATTGTGTGGTAGTAAGACATGGAATCTTGGAAGACTACAGAGGATGAAAAATTAAAAGCGCCTGAAATTTGATGCTACAGAAGGATGCTGGGTACCGATAGCGTAATCCATTAGGATGTTCTGAGCAGAGTCGGGTAGGAAGAAATATATGGAAAACACTGACAGACAAGAGGAAGGGACAGGGTGATAGGTACCTGTTAAGACATCAGGGATTGATTTCCGTGGCACTAGGAGGAGGTGTAGAGGGTAAAAAAATGTAGGGGAAGAGAGAGATCGGAATACAGGAGCAGATAATTGAGGACGTAGCTTGCAAGTGCTACTCTGAGATGAAGAGGTCGGCACAGGAGAAGAATTCGTGGTCGGCCACAGCAAACCAGTCAGAAGACTGATGAACACCACAATCCATCTCATTGTTCCTAGAATACAGAAAGGATAACATATTACTATGGATTACAAGCCCGCCCGGTTGGCGCGCCTGGTCCCCGGCACGAATCCGCCTCGCGCATTTGTGTCGAGGTCCGGTGAACTGGCCAGTCTGCGGAAGGTTTTTAGGCGGTTTTCCATCTGCCTCGGCGAATGCGGGCCGGTTCCCCTTATTCCGCCTCAGTTACACCATGTCGGCGATTGCTGCGTAAACAAGTTCTCCACGTACGCGTACACCACCGTCACTCTGCCACGCAAATATTGGGGTGACACTCGTCTGGTGTGAGACGTTCCCTGTGGGGTCCACCGGGTGCAGAACCGCACAATAACCCTGGGTTCGGTGTGGGGCGGCGGAGGGATGAAGTGGACTGCGGTAGTCGTCGTGGGGTTGTGGACCACTGCAGGCTGCGGCGGCGACGGAGCCTCTCCGTCGTTTCTAGGTCCCCGGTTAACATACAATACATACAATGGATTACAAGGTAGAGGGCTAGTAATGAGGTATACAGAACTAACTCCGTGAAAAATGTACCTTGAAAGAGAGTTGATTCCAGAAGGGAAAAAATATTACCGTTACGACAATGAACTCGCCCAATGAAATATCTATGGCGCGGCAAAACTCAGTAATTTAAGTAACAAGTTTTGTAGGGTATCATCTTCTAATAAACAGGTGTTAACATCGAAGATAGATTTAAGTTTTATATATTATAGAACGGAAATCTGGATTTGCGTAATAAAATGTAAAAAATGACGACTGATTTCTGATTTATAAGCCACGTAACAATCACTGAGTGCACCCACTTTCCGAATGAAAGGTAACCTGATGATAAATTTAAGTGTTAAGAAGTCTTTTCTGAGGGTATTTATCTAGAGTATAGCCTTGTATGGAAGTGACAACTGAACGATAAACAGTTAACACGAGAAGAGAATAGAAGCTTTTGAAACGTGCTGAAGATTAGAGGCATAGTTCGCATACCTAAAGAGGACGAGAAAAAAGAAACTTGTTGCATATCTTGACTAGAAGAAGGATCGGTTGACAGGAGATGTCAAGCGTTCAGCAATTTAGTACTGGAGGGAAGTGTGGAGGGTAAAAACTGTAGAGGGAGACCAAGAGAAGAATTCAGTAAGCGGGTTCAAAAGACTATAGATTGCAGTAGCTACTCAGAGGTGAAGAGGCTTGCAAAGGATAGAGTAGCATGGAGAGCTGCATCCAAACAGTCTTCACACTGAGGAACACGACAACAAATACAACAACACAGAACCAATTAGATGAAATATGTGCTGCAGAGAGATTGGACTCCAAACAGAGAAAAAATTCCATCAGGACAATGCACCTGAGCAGGAAAGATATCTGGCATTGACAGAACTGGGTGATTTAAGTTAGAATTTCCTATGATTCATATTCTCCAAGTAAACAGGTTTATGGTATCAACTGAATGAAAATGTGTAAAAAAAAAGACTGGAACACAAAAGGGGAAAAACGTTTTTCATCATGACAACGCAACCACCCAGGAGAGATCTACAGCGTGGCGAAACTGAGTGATGAAATTTTTTAGCACATCATCTGTATCTCGCAGTTTTGGCATGCTCTTTATCACATTTGTTCCTTCGAGTGATAGTCCAAAAAGATTTCGCTATCACCTCGAAAAAGTAACGTTACATAGTTCATTTTTGCTTGTTTGCAGGTATGTTCTTGCCGTCATGGTATACATTGGGACTCCTACGCCACAGTACCGTAGTACGTCGGTAGTGAACACAAATAGGCGCCGAACACTGATAAAGAGTAGATGGGATACGCCATTACGTTCTGCCTCCCCTGGCGCCGTGCCACGGTAGTGTGGAGTGGGCATTTCAATGTGTAGTATAACATCAGGCGTGAACCAGAAAAACAAACAAAAAAATTAATTACATAACTTCATATTTTTCAGAGATGATACTGAGAAGTCCACCAACGCATCCTCGTATATCTAAAGAAATATGCTGCGGGGCATTTGTGTGCAGCGAAATGCAACCAGAAATGTAGACAGTCCAGAATCGTACTTTAGAGATACAATCCAATCACTGGCCTTGGCAATATAAGGAGGTAGTACCGGGGAAAAAAAAAAAAATCACCTTCAGCAAAAGTACAGTCTTGTTTTCCTTGACCTAGTTCTCGTGTCTTCTTATAGGCAGTACGGGATCGACCGGCAGTGTTTCAAGAGCTGATTTTGGACACAGCGCTGGAAGCAGTCGTGGCCTGGAATACCAATCGAAGTTCCTGATCTGGCCGTGCGCGGCTAATGCACAAAGCGCGCCGGCTGCAGAACGGAGCGCCTGCTTTGCAGTCCGCCCGCAGCGCAGACACGCCGGGAGGGTTGCATAAGAAGCAGGGCAGGGGCGGACGTGCAGCCGGGTGGATGTTCGGGATTGCCCGTAATTTTGGCCAATTCCTCCTGCGACGAACGTCGTTATACTGCGGGATTCTGTAGACATGTTAGGAGAATTCTGGCAACGGGCAGAGGGGAGGGGCTGACCGTCGCTGCTCGTCGAGTAGCATTGTCCAAGTTCGTGACTGCCAAGTATACGAGAGATCCACCTTGCAAGTTCTTAATAAACGACACCTACCTGCTGCTACTGACATGCGGCATTACTAATGATTTAAAATTTCTCAGTTGTTATTGTTACAATAATGGCACATCAGAATTAGCCGAGTAGTTTAATTATAGTGAACGTTTATGGAAAACATGTTCTGAAGAAAAAACTGGAAATTTCGCGTGAAAGCGGACGAGTATTCACGATTTACCTAAAGTAACTACGACAATTCCCCGAGCCACTTCGCCCAACTTTTGTTAGGAAGTTCTTCACGAAACACTGTTTATATGATTGGTTCCTGCAGAATTTCATCGTGGTCGTGCTTTAGTGAACGTCGACCACGAATTATACGAAAAGTTTGTACTTTATTTAATGTCAGAAATAAAATGCAGACACTCTGCGTCTGCGCCAACGTCCATATTCTCGAAACAACAGTGAAGTGGTCTGTTTTGCATATAATAATAGAAATAAACAGTAATACATGGCAACTGCTGCCGGGAGAAACAGTCTTGGAAGCCATTGTTATATATCCATTCACGCAACTGGACCACGATAATAGCTTCCGTGACTTCGGAAACAATCCAATCGATTACGTTAGAAAATCGCGCAACTATGTTCCCAGGGTGCGAAAATTTATCTATAATCCAGCACAAACAGGTTTTTTTTTTTGTTCAGGGCAGCCGCAGCTGAAGTAATCCGTGTTTCAGAAACAAACCTCTTTCAGCTGTACACGAATTTTTTTTTTCACAGGTGCACGATCGGTTTCGTGACATCAGATCACATCTTCAGGTGTACATCAACTACATAGGAAACATACAATCGAAATTATGGTAAAAAAACCCGGATACCTATCCTAATAATCTATGCTCTATGACAACCAATGTCAAATACACGTCAGTAAAAACTTACGACCATGAGAGGCGACTCAACCTTCTTAAAATAAAATACTATTAACCCGCATCGAGCACGGCGTCATACATCAAACCGACCAGCTGAAAAACAGAGATGTTAGAAGCGGGTTACCCTACAACGAAAAGAGAAAAAAAAAAGCAAGTGACAGATCTTATTTTGCTCTTTTCACTGTAGGTTACCGCGCTTTTAACATGTCACTTTCCAAGCCAGTTTGAACTATGACGCCCCGCTCATTGTGCGTGAGAGTATTTTTTTTTTTAAGGAGGTGGAGATCCACTCCTTCGCATATAATGGGCGCAGAGTTTGACTGACCTGTCAGTATTTCATACTGGTCGCCACAGAGCATACGTTACTCGGAGGTAAGAAACTGTATGCGATAGCGACTGCAGTAGTTTCGCGTACACAAGGTGAAAAGCGAAGAGCACTGGTATAGCTGACAATTGTATTCAGGTGATTGACGTGAAAAGATTTCCGGTATTACGGCCGCACGACGGGAATTAACAACCCTGAACGCGGATTGGTAATTGGAGCCGGGCGCAACTATCATTTCATTTCGGAGAATTCAATATTCCGAGATCCAGAGTGCCAATTGTGTGACGAAAATCGCAAATTTGTTACATTACCTCTCACACTTCAGACATCAAGAAGAATACAATAATTCCAATCCCATAGAATGCTGGTGTTGACAGATGTGAAAATCACCGAACCATCAGGTTAATAAGCCACAGCTGCAAAATACTAACGCGAATTCTTCACAGACGAATGGAAAAACTGTTAGAAGTCGACCTCGGGGATGATCAGTTTGGATTCCGTAGAAATGTTGGAACGCGTGAGCCAATACTGACGCTACGACTTACCTTAGAAAATAAATTAAGCAAAGTCAAACGTACGTTTTTGCCATTTGTAGACTTGGAGAAAGCTTTTGACAGTGTTGACCGGAATACTCTTTCGAATTCTGAAGGTGCAGGGGTAAAATACAGGGAGCGGAAGGCTATTTACAATTTGTACACAAACCAGATGGCAGTTGTAAGAGTCGAGGGATATGAAAGGGAAGCAGTGGTTGGGTAGGGAGAGAGACAGGGTTGTAGCCTCTACCCGATGTTATTCAATCTGTATATTGAGCAAGCAGTAAAGAGACCAAAAGAAAAATTCGGAGTAGGAATTAAAATCCATTGAGAAGAAATGAAAACTTTGAGGTTCGCCGATGACATTGTAATTCTGTCAGAGACAGCAAAGGACCTGGAATAGCAGCTGAACGGAATGGACAGTCTCTTGAAAGGAGGATATAAGATGAACATCTACAGAAGCAAAACGAGGATAATGGAATGTAGTCGAATTAAGTCGGGTGATGACGAGGGAATTAGATTAGGAAATGAGACGCTTAAAGTACTAAAGGAGTTTTGCTATTTGGGGAGCAAAATTACTGATGATGGCCGAAATAGAGAGGATATAAAATGTAGACTCTCAAAGGCAAAGAGAGCGTTTCTGAAGAAGAGAAATTTGTTAACATCGAGTATAGATTCAAGTGTCAGGAAGTCGTTTCTGAAAGTATTTGTTGGAGTGTAGCCATGTATAGAAGAGAAACGTGGACGATAGATACTTTGGACAAGAAGAGAATAGAAGCTTTCGAAATGTGGTACTACGGGATAATGCTGAAGCTTATATGGGCAGATCACATAACTAATGAGGAGGTATTGGATAGGTTTGGGGAGAAGAGGGGTTTGCGGCACAACTTGACTAGAAGAAGGAATCGGTTGGTGGGGCATATTCTAAGGCATCAAGGGATCACCAATTTAGTATTGGAGGGCAGCGAGGAGGGTAGAAATCGTAGAGGGAGACCAAGAGATGAATACACTAAGCAGATTCAGAAGGATGTAGGTTGCAGTAGGCACTGGGAGATGAAGAAGCTTGCACAGGATGGAGTAGCATGGAGAGCTGCATCAAACCAGTCTCAGGACTGAAGACCACAACAACAATAACAACAACAACAACCTCACAATTGACACCACAGCAACAACGGCCTTCACTTAACGACCGAGAGCAGCGGCGTTTGCGTAATATTGTCAGTGCTAACAGACAAGCAACACTGCGTGAAATAACCGCAGAAATGGATGTGGGACGTCCGACTAACTTATCCCTTAGGACGGTGCGGCGAAATTTGACATTAATGGACAATGACATCAGACGACCAATTCCAGTGCCTTTGCTAACAGCACAACATCGCCTGGAGCGCCTCTCCTGGACATCGGTTGGACTCTAGACGACTGGAAAACCGTTGCCTGGTCTGTTCATTCCCTATTTCAGTTGGTGAGAGCTGATGCTAGGGTTCGAGTGTGACACAGGCCCTACGGAGTCGTGAACCGAAGTTGTCAACACGGCTTTGCGCAAGCTGGTCGTGGCTCCCCAGTGGTGTAGGATGTGTTTACATAGAATGGAGGGGGTCCTACATCTACATTTATACTCCGCAAGCCACCCAACGGTGTGTGGCGGAGGGCACTTTACGTGCCTCTGTCATTACCTCCCTTTCCTGTTCCAGTCGCGTATGGTTCGCGGGAAGAACTATTGTCTGAAAGCCTCTGTGCGCGCTCTAATCTCTCTAATTTTACATTCGTGATCTCCTCGGGAGGTATAAGTAGGGGGAAGCAATATATTCGATACCTCATCCAGAAACCCACCCTCTCGAAACCTAGCGAGCAAGCTACACCGCGATGCAGAGCGCCTCTCTTGCAGAGTCTGCCACTTGAGATTGTTAAACATCTCCGTAACGCTATCACGGTTACCAAATAACCCTGTGACGAAACGCGCCGCTCTTCTTTGGATCTTCTCTATTTCCCTTGTCAACCCGATCTGGTGTGGATCCCACACTGATGAGCAATGCTCAAGTATAGGTCGAACGAGTGTTTTGTAAGCCACCTCCTTTGTTGATGGACTACATTTTCTAAGGACTCTCCCAATGAATCTCAACCTGGTACCCGCCTTACCAACAATTAATTTTATATGATCATTCCACTTCAAATCGTTCCGCACGCATACTCCCAGATATTTTACAGAAGTAACTGCTACCAGTGTTTGTTCCGCTATCATATAATCATACAATAAAGGATCCTTCTTTCTATGTATTCTCAATACATTACATTTGTCTATGTTAAGGGTCAGTTGCCACTCCCTGCACCAAGTGCGTATCCGCTGCAGATCTTCCTGCATTTCGCTGCAACTTCTCTGTATACAACAGCATCATCCGCGAAAAGCCGCATGGAACTTCCGACACTATCTACTAGGTCATTTATATATATTGTGAAAAGCAGTGGTCCCATAACACTTCCCTGTGGCACGCCAGAGGTTACTTTAACGTCTGTAGACGTCTCTCCGTTGATAACAACATGCTGTGTTCTGTTTGCTAAAAACTCTTCAATCCAGCCACACAGCTGGTCTGATATTCCGTAGGCTCTTACTTTGTTTATCAGGGGACAGTGCGGAACTGTATCGGACGCCTTCCGGAAGTCAAGAAAAATAGCATCTACCTGGGAGCCTGTATCTAATATTTTCTGGGTCTCATGAACAGATAGAGCGAGTTGGGTCTCACACGATCGCTTTTTCCGGAATCCATGTTGATTCCTACATAGTAGATTCTGAGTTTCCAAAAACGACATGATACTCGAGCAAAAAACATGTTCTAAAATTCTACAACAGATCGACGTCAGAGATACAGGCCTATAGTTTTGCGCATCTGCTCGACGACCCTTCTTGAAGACTGGGACTACCTGTGCTCTTTTCCAATCATTTGGAACCTTCCGTTCCTCTAAGAGACTTGCGGTACACGGCTGTTAGAAGGGGGGCAAGTTCTTTCGCGTACTCTGTGTAGAATCGAATTGGTATCCCGTCAGGTCCAGTGGACTTTCCTCTGTTGAGTGATTCCAGTTGCTTTTCTATTCCTTGGACACTTATTTCTATGTCAGCCATTTTTTCGTTCGTGCGAGGATTTAGAGAAGGAACTGCAGTGCGGTCTTCCTCTGTGAAACAGCTTTGGAAAAAGGTGTCTAGTATTTCAGCTTTACGCTTGTCATCCTCTGTTTCAATGCCATCATCATCCCGGAGTGTCTGGACATGCTGTTTCGAGCCACTTACTGATTTAACGTAAGACCAGAACTTCCTAGGATTTTCTGTCAAGTCGGTACTTAGTATTTTACTTTCGAATTCACTAAACGCTTCACGCATAGCCCTCCTTACGCTAACTCCTCTGGTCCAACTGAACCGATCCATTGACTCGAAGACCATTCGCAGCCATTCGTGACGTTGCCGAACAACGATGCCATGAGTGACAGGGTCACCAGTTGTTTGCAACTGGTTGGGAGAGGATTGTGGACAATGCGAGTGAACGATTTGGCCATCCAGATTGGCCGACAGGAATCGCACCCAATATTTATGGGGCATAATAGAGAGGTCAGTTCGTGCAAAAAATGCTGCACCGCCAACCCTTTCGTAGTTTCGGACGGCTATAGAGGCATGGCTCGGTACTGCTTCAGGGAACTTCCAAAGACTTGTTCATGTCACGCTGGTCAAATGGAGGTCCTACACGACATTAGGACGTATCGCACGACTTTCGTTAGCTCAGTGTATTAGAATAGGTATATGTTCTTTTTTATCATAATGTCGATTGTATGTCACAACTGAAGATCTCATTTGAAATCGCAATACCGGTCGCACTCCTGTAAGTGAAAGTTCACGAACAGCCCAACGTGGTTTACGAGGTGCATTCAAGTTCTAATGCCTCCGATTTTTTTTTCTAATTAACTACTCACCCGAAATCGATGAAACTGGCGTTACTTCTCGACGTAATCGCCCTGCAGACGTACACATTTTTGACAACGCTGACGCCACGATTCCCTGGCAGCGGCGAAGGCTTCTTTAGGAGTCTGTTTTGACCACTGGAAAATCGCTGAGGCAATAGCAGCACGGCTGGTGAATGTGCGGCCACGGAGAGTGTCTTTCATTGTTGGAAAAAGCCAAAAGTCACTAGGAGCCAGATCAGGTGAGTAGGGAGCACGAGGAATCACTTCAAAGTTGTTACCACGAAGAAACTGTTGCGTAACATTAGCTCGATGTGCGGGTGCGTTGTCTCGGTGAAACAGCACACGCGCAGCCCTTCCCGGACGTTTTTGTTGCAGTGCAGGAAGGAATTTGTTCTTCAAAACATTTTCGTAGGATGCACCTGTTACCGTAGTGCCCTTTGGAACGCAATGGGTAAGGATTACGCCCTCGCTGTCCCAGAACATGGACACCATCATTTTTTCAGCACTGGCGGTTACCCGAAACTTTTTTGGTGGCGGTGAATCCGTGTGCTTCCATTGAGCTGACTGGCGCTTTGTTTCTGGATTGAAAAATGGCATCCACATCTCATCCATTGTCACAACCGACGGAAAGAAAGTCCCACTCGTGCTGTCGTTGCGCGTCAACATTGCTCGGCAACGTGCCACACGGGCAGCCGTGTGGTCGCCCGCCAGCATTTGTGGCACCCACCTGGATGACACTTTTCGCATTTTCAGGTCGTCGTGCAGGATTGTGTGCACAGAACCTACAGAAATACCAACTCTGGAGGCGATCTGTTCGACAGTCATTTGGCGATCCCCCAAAACAATTCTCTGCACTTTCTCGATCGTGTCGTCAGACCAGCTCGTGCGAGCCCGAGGTTGTTTCGGTTTGTTGTCACATGATGTTCTGCCTTCATTAAACTGTCGCACCCACGAACGCACTTTCGACACATCCATAACTCCATCACCACATGTCTCCTTCAACTGTCGATGAATTTCAGTTGGTTTCACACCACGCAAATTCAGAAAACGAATTATTGCACGCTGTTCGAGTAAGGAAAACGTCGCCATGTTAAGTATTTAAAACAGTTCTCATTCTCGCCGCTGGCGGTAAAATTCCATCTGCCGTACGGTGCTGCCATCTCTGGGACGTATTGACAATGAACGCAGCCTCATTTTAAAACAATGCACATGTTTCTATCTCTTTCCAGTCCGGAGAAAAAAATCGGAGGCCTTAGAACTTGAATGCACCTCATATTTCTGAAACGTGAACAATCCAGCAATACTTAAATTTCAGATTCGCGCCGCATTTTAGTAACTTTTTGAACACCAAAAGAGCCGTAAAGACAGTACGGAATTGGATATACTCTTTATTCACATGTGTGGAATGCTATTGACAAGGGATTTCAGATCCATTCCGCATTTCTGGATTTCCGAAAGGCTTTTGACACTGTACCACACAAGCGGCTTTTAGTGAAACTGCGTACTTAACGAGTATCGAACAGTTATGTGACTGGAATCGTCGTTTCCTGCCAGAGAAGTCACAGTTCGTAGTAATTGACAGAGCGTCATCGAGTGAAACAGAAGTGATTTCTGGCATTCCCCAAGGTAGTCTTACAGGACCCTTGCTGTTCCTCATCTATATAAACGATTCGGCAGACAATCTGAGCAGCCGTCTTAGGTTGCCTGCAGATGGCACTGTCGTTTATCAACTAACAAAGTCATCAGAACATCAAAACACATAGCAAAAGAATTTAGAAAATATATCTGAATGGTGCGAAAATTGGCAGTTGACCCTAAATAACGAAAAGTGTGAGGTCATCCACATGAGTGTAAAAGGAATTCGTTAAACTTTGGTTACACGGTAGATAAGTCCAATCTAAAAGCTGTAAATTCAATTAAATAGGTATTACAATTACAAACAACTTAAATTGGAAGGAGCACACAGAAAATGTTGTGGGGAAGGCTAACCAAAGGCTGCGTTTTATTGGCAGGATGCTTAGAAAATGTAACAGACCTACTAAGGAGACTGCCTACACTACGCTTGTCCGCCCTCTTTTAGAACACTGCTGCGCGGTGTGGGATCCTTACCAGGTAGGACTGACGGAGTACATCGAAAAAGTTCAAATAAGGGCAGCACGTTTTGTATTATCGCGAAATATGGGAGAGAGTGTCACAGAAATGATACAGTATTTGGGCTGGCCATCACTAAAAGAAAGGCGGTTTTAGCTGCGATGGAATCTTCTCACAAAATTCCAATCACCAACTATCTCCTCGGAATGCGAAAATACATAGGAAGAAACGATCACCACGATAAAGTAAGGGAAATCAGAGCTGGTACGGAAAGAAATAGATGTTCGTATTTCCGCCCGCTATACGAGATTGGAATAATAGAGAATTGTGAAGGTGGTTCGATGAACCCTCTGCCACGCACTTGACTGTGATTTGCAGAGTATCCATGTAGATGAGAGAGTTCCCGTAAGATACGCTCTACGTTTCCTGCCGCTCTAAAGTCGAGCTGTTCCCTGCAGAGAACATTAGTTGCAGGGGAAAATAGACCCGGGCGCACAGCTCCCAGGACTCGCTAAGCGAATGCATAGACTCTCTGGCGCATGTGACGTCAGCAGTGAGGCATTGTCGGCCGTTATCTCTGACAGCAGAATGCGAGCGCCTAGACGCTCCGGCCGTCACGGGCTGACAAGTTTATCTTCGCCGCGCATTCTCTCTGGACACGGCTGCGCTTCGCTTCTGTTCTGTCTCTGTCTCTCTCTCTCTCTCTCTCTTTCTGAGTACATTCTGCATGCTGCTTTTTCAGTTTCTGAATCGCCGCTGTTTCGTGTTGCCAGAGAAGGAGAGGCGGTGGGGAAAGAATTTAAATGAGCGGAGAGGGGAAGAAAAAGCGAATTGTCTGGAGGCGAGCAGAACGAGAGCGAAAGGAAATGGATTCTGCGAAGATAGTCGCAGTTGTAATGTCCGCCGAGTCGCCGCTGCAATCTGCTCGGCGGAAGTTATGAAACATGACGACGATAATGCTAGCTACTACCTTCGGCACGAACTGGTGTGTGCTCGACATTCGCACCATGTACCCAGCGAACATTTACCTCATGCTTTGCGCTTCAAAAGAAGCGTTTCATATATTTTTCTGTGTTGTTGTTGAATCTTAGAACGTACTCTTTAGCATGAGGTATTATGTGGTGCATAAATTCGTAGCGTTTCTGTTTTGATTTGCTTTGCTTTTGTTTTGCTCACGCTATTCGTCCACGAGACTCAGAGGGCCATAGACACGGGTTCCCAGGTAGATGCCGTGTTTCTTTACTTCCGCAAGGCGTTCCATACAGTTCCCCACAGTCGTTTAATGAACAAAGTAAGAGCATATGGACTATCAGACCAATTGCGTGATTGGATTGAGGAGTTTCTACATAACAGAACGCAGCCTGTCATTCTCAATGGAGAGAAGTCTTCCGAAGTAAGAGTGATTTCAGGTGTGCCGCAAGGGAGTGTCATAGGTTCCTTGCTATTCACAATATGCATAAATGACCTTGTGGATGACATCGGAAGTTCACTGAGGCTATTTGCGGATGATGCTGTAGTATATCGAGAGGTTGTAACAATGGAAAATTGTACTGAAATGCAGGAGGATCTGCAGCGAATTGACGCATGGTGCAGGGAATGGCAATTGAATCTCAATGTTGACAAGTGTAATGTGCTGCGAATACATAGAAAGAAAGATCCTTTATCTTTTAGCTAAAATATAGCAGGTCAGCAACTGGAAGCAGTTAATTCCATAAATTATCTAGGAGTAGGCATTGGGAGTGATTTAACATGGAATGATCATATAAAGTTGATCGTCGGTAAAGCAGATGCCAGACTGAGATTCATTGGAAGAATCCTAAGGAAATGCAATGCGAAAACAAAGGAAGTAGGTTACAGTACGCTTGTTCGCCTACTGCTCGAATACTGCTCAGCAGTGTGGGATCCGTACCAGATATGGTTGATAGAGATAGAGAAGATCGAACGGAGAGCAGCGGCTTTCGTACAGGATCATTTAGTAATCGCGAAAGCGCTACGGAGATGATAGATAAACTCCAGTGGAAGACTCTGAAGGAGAGACGCTCAGTAGCTCGGTACGGGCTTTTGTCGAAGTTTCGAGAACATACCTTCACCGAGGAGTCGGGCAGTATATTGCTCCCTGCTACGTATATCTCGCGAAGAGAGAGACCACGAGGATAAAATCAGAGAGATTAGAGCCCACACAGAGGCATACCGACAATCTTTCTTTCCACGAACAATACGAGACTGGAATAGAAGGGAGAACCGATAGAGGTACTCAAGGTACCCTCCGCCACACACCGTCAGGTGGCTTGCGGAGTCTGGATGTAGATGTAGATCTCGGTTGCTACGGATTTATTTGCTGATTGTCGTCTTCTGTTTGTAAATCACTGTTGCTATCTGAGTTTACATATTGTCGTTTTGTCATTTGGAGATAGCGAGTGTAGCTGTAGGCGCTAGAAAATGGAATGGCAAGTCGAGAAATCGGAACATTTCCGATTCTTCTGCTTGGGTTCAATAGGTGGGTGGTAACAGCGAGAAACGTTCTACATCTACATCTACATCTATACTCCGCGAGCCACCTTACGGTGTGTGGCGGAGGGTACTTATTGTACCACTATCTGATCCCCCCTTCCCTGTTCCATTCACGAATTGTGCGTGGGAAGAACGACTGCTTGTAAGTCTCCGTATTTGGTCTAATTTCTCGGATCTTTTCGTTGTGACCATTACGCGAGATATATCTGGGCGGTAGTAATATGTTGCCCATCTCTTCCCGGAATGTGCTCTCTCGTAATTTCGATAATAAACCTCTCCGTATTGCGTAACGCCTTTCTTGAAGTGTCCGCCACTGGAGCTTGTTCAGCATCTCCGTAACGCTCTCGCGCTGACTAAATGTCCCCATGACGAATCGCGCTGCTTTTCGCTGGATCATGTCTATCTCTTCTATTAATCCAACCTGGTAAGGGTCCCATACTGATGAGCAATACTCAAGAATCGGACGAACAAGCGTTTTGTAAGCTACTTCTTTCGTCGATGAGTCACATTTTCTTGGAATTCTTCCTATGAATCTCAACCTGGCGCCTGCTTTTCCCACTATTTGTTTTATGTGATCATTCCACTTCAGATCGTTTGTGCCTTGTACGGTGACAAAGCCACAGGGCACAGCACGGCAAGTAAATTGTTTTCTCGTTACGATGTTACTGTCACTGCACATTCAGGGAGACGATCAGGGCTAGATGGAGCTGGTTTAATCGCATTAATCCACAATGAACCACATCATTCCACCATCGTGCGACATCTGCGTGCAATCGGAAGTGTTCAAGTACTGTGTGTAGGGGTCCGCATGCACTCCGCCTTCAGGTCAGGAGTGGCTTACCACGACCATCCGACCGCCGTGTCATCCTGAGAGGAGGATGCAGATAGGAGGAGCGTGCGGTCAGCTCTCCCGGTCGTTATGATAGTATTCTTGACCGAAGCCGCTACTGTTCGGTCGAGTAGCTCCTCAATTGGCATCACGAGGCTGAGTGCACCCCGAAAAATGGCAACAGCGCATGGCGGCCCGGATAGTCACCCAGTTTGCATATTTTGCTTATTTTTTTCGTAGTTCCACACAACTTCTTCCTGTTTTCTCGATTGATCTGTGTTCAGTTTTTCAAGGCCTATCCACTGTGCCAACTTATAACTAAGTCTGAGGGGGGTGCGATGGGGAGGTCAAGGAGCTCCTTAACAGTTGGCCTCACAAGGGATGAGTGCATCCCTCTTGCGAACAGCACTCGGCAGCTCCGGACGGTCACCCATCCGGGTGCTAGCCAAAGCCGATAGCTCTTAACTTCAGTGATCTGACGGCAAACTGCGTTACCACTGCGGCAGAGCCATTAGCAATAAATTTCTTATACTTTACATACAGTGGTTGGCTCAGCCCACACTGCTGCCAACTTCTGGGCAAGTTTACTTCCCAAGAGCGAACCACAGTGGGGATATTGTGGGGATTTGGACAGCTGCACCGTGTATTCCACCGCCCCTTTGGGTACTCTGCAAGATCGCAATACTGTCAAGGTTAAGAGCCCATTTTGGCCAACCATGGTACAGTGTTTGTTCCCCCAATGCTGATGCTGTGTTCTGCAAAACGACACGGTCCATGTTCTCATAGCTCGCATCGTCCAGGGCTAGTTTTGGGAGCACGAGCAACAACTGTCACGTCTCCCATAGCCACCACAGTGGTCAGATCTCAATATTATTGAGCCTTTGTGGTCTGCGTTGGAGATGAGGGTGTCTGATGGCTATCTGTCCCCATCGTCATCAAGTAAACTTACCACTGTCTTGCAGGAAGAATGGTATAAAATGAGACTCCCCACGAAGGCCGTGTATACATCCATTCCGAGACGACTGTAAGATACCAACAGTTTTTGGTTCAAAT
Organism: Schistocerca cancellata; assembly: GCF_023864275.1. Classification (NCBI taxonomy): domain Eukaryota; kingdom Metazoa; phylum Arthropoda; class Insecta; order Orthoptera; family Acrididae; genus Schistocerca; species Schistocerca cancellata. The sequence continues at coordinate 15,062,424 of NC_064636.1, forward strand.
GGCTCTGAGCACTATGGGACTTAACTTCTGAGGTCACGAGTCCCCTAGAACTTAGAACTACTTAAACATAACCAACCTAAGCACATCAAACACATCCATGCCCGAGGCAGGATTCGAACCTGCGACCGTAGCGGTCGCGCGGTTCCAGACTGAAGCGCCTAGAACCGCTCGGCCACCACCCCGGCCGGCACCAATAGTTTTCCTACACCATATCAGGCGTGGTATTCTGTTGTATTTCCTGTTTTCCATATTTTTGTCTACCTCCTTTAAGGGGACATTGTATGTCCCACTCCACCCATGTTAAATTATCGAACTTTGTGACCCATTATCTTAGATAGTTTTTTAAGACACCAACTTACAATTTTCCATAATTATTGAATGCACCTTTCTAGATACACTGAACTAAAATTACTACTAAAATTGTATTGTGGGGCATGTTACCCTTTTTTTTTCGAACACTCAATTTTTTGACAGAATTTTGTAAATAAATGAACATAAAAACAAAACAACTGAGTATATTTTAGTTACTCTACTTCCATATGTGTTGAATCTCACACTTGGCATACTGTGAAAATTTCATGCCTCTTCCATCAGTACTTTTTTTTAGAAAATGGGTCATTTATTGCAAAAAAGAGGTAGTTCAACTCAGTTGGTAGAGCACTTGTCCGCGAAAGCCAAAGGTCCCGAGTTTGAGTCTCGGTCCGGCACACACTTTTAATCTGCCAGGAAGTTTCAGTTCAGAGATACTGAGGTTTAAAACTTTTTTATCACAAATTCTTACACAGACTCACATTTCCGTGCCTCTCACGCACTACAATTGCCCTGGCCCATAGTCTGTGTGTTCTTCAGCGCCACAACAACTCAGTGCTTGCCTCTTCTGTCATTTGCTGAGCAGCTAACTGCTTCACAAATACGAAGCTCATCCAGTTCTCGAATTCTTTTAGCTGTGTTCTGTCCAAATCTTACCCCTAACTTCTCCAGAACCTTAAGCCTTTCACAGCTCCCACCATGAAAAGTTATTATAGCGTCAGACACTGCTAACGTTGGAGTCCATAGCGCCAACAAGTACACTTTTAGCCACACGGCACCACACAACATTATTGAAGGACCCATTCAAATTCTGGGTCTTCCCATGTAAACACTAGCTTGGTAGCTCAGCATTTGCCAAATCTCTGTAAATAGGCTTGATTGCCTCCATTACTGCCAAAGGAAGAAAATGTTTGTGTGTAAATTCATGCAGGGTGCCAGAAAATTCAGCTTGCCTATATTTGCATCTAGCGTTTGGTGGAGGTGGACACAAAGCATGACGTGATTTTTCATCGATGAAAGAAAGTGCTCCACGCAGTTCTTTTCACCTTCTCTAAATTGTCACAGTTATCTCTAACGGCCTTCCCACAATATTCCTGTAAGTTAGTTTACAACGAAAATATCCAATAATAACACTACTTTCAACAAAAACTGGCATCAGAAACAAAGGACTGATTTGTTTATTCGTAACGCCAACTTCTGAGACGTAGCAGTAGGCACAAAACAAAGCAATTCACAGCCTTCTAGATTGTGTAGTTCCAAGACATGACTGCTCAACTGTGGCAGTATATGCGTAGCCGCGAAATTTGACAGTCACACGTCAACATTCAAAATATTATCTGATGGTCTCACAATCGTCTGACTTTAGGCCTTCCCATAATATTCCTATAACTTAGCTTACTACAAAAATAGGCGATAATCACACTACTTTCAACGAAAACTAGTATCAGAAACAAAGGACTGATTTGTTTATTCGTAATGCCAACTTCTGAGACGTAGCAGTAGCCACAAAAACAAAGCAATTCACAGCCTTCTAGATTGTGTAGTTCCCAAGACATACCACAATCGCCTAACTATAACGTATTATACACAAAAGTGTTCAGGAAAGTCCAAAGCACATTATGGAGTAGAAAACAGAAAATTTCAAATTTCGACGAATTTCACGTTCAGTTTTTTTTTCTAGGCGTGCGGTGAAGTAAACAGCAGAGGCCTCATAACACGGTAACGTGCTCGGCAGTACATCGTACGGTAAACGAGGCCTCTAACATGCCTTTTCGTGGCGTTTGCCGAAACACGACCGCCAATTCATTCCGTCTTGCGTGCAACTGACGGCCAATTCGCCACACACGCAGTCTATTTGCTCTGCCATATAGCACGCTGACCACGATAAAGGTCGGCCGTAATTTTCCTCCACACAGACCAGCTGTTTCCGAGCGAGTAACAAACAGAAGGCGATTTCAGTTAACTACTTTTACAGGACTATAGAAACAACGACCGGGGGCGTCTACGTAGGCGTAATACGGGGTGGGCAAAATCGAAAGTGGCCCGGAAAAATACTTGCACCAGGTCCGATGCGAGATTGGGCCTCGTTAGTGGACATCATACGCGTTGCAGGAAACGACCATCATGGATGTCGCTAAAGCGCTGCTCTCGATTTATCAAATCGTAGCAACTCTGCCTGCTGCAGTTCAAAATGGTTCAAATGCCTCTGAGCACTATGCGACTTAACTTCTGAGGTCATCAGTCGCCTAGAATTTAGAACTAATTAAACCTAACCAACCTAAGGACATCCCACGCATCCATCCCCGAGGCAGGATTCGAACCTGCGACCGGATGCTGCAGTTTTTGCACTGTGTGGGGATTATGAGGTGCGACAATCCAAGCGCCACATCGATGCAACTGCTCGTGAGTTGTGATGTAACAAGTTAACACGTGTTTGTGTCTCTTTCGTGTTAGCAGAAGTGCCAGCACCGTGTTACTAGTGGAGGCCGAAATGCACGCGTTTTAGCTCACGCAGGCTGGCGTGAGGAGGGAAGGACTATACTGACGTGAGGTCTGGAACATGACAACGAATGAGAATTCAGAAATCGGACGTAATTAGTTTGATACTTCACTTTAATCCATTAATGATGAACGTCGCTCTTGACAATATTATCTGTTCAAGATACATTGTTGTTGTGGTCTTCAGTCCTGAGACTGGTTTGATGCAGCTCTCCACTCTACTCTATCCTGTGCAAGCTGCTTCATCTCCCAGTACCTACTGCAGCCTACATCCTTCTGAATCTGTTTAGTGTATTCATCTCTTGGTCTCCCCCTACGATTTTTACCCTCCACGCTGCCCTCCAATACTAAACATGATCCCTTGATGCCTCAGAACATGTCCTACCAACCGATCCTTTCTTCTGGTCAAGTTGTGCCACAAACTTCTCTTCTCCCCAATCCTATTCAATACTTCCTCATTAGTTATGTGATCTACCCATCTACAGCATTCTTCTGTAGCACCACATTTCGAAAGCTTCTATTCTCTTCTTGTCCAAACTATTTACCGTCCATGTTTCACTTCCATACATGGCTACACTCCATACAAATACTTTCAGAAATGACTTCCTGACACTTAAATCTATATTCGATGTTAACAAAATTCTCTTCTTCAGAAACGCTTTCTTGCCATTGCCAGTCTACATTTTATATCCTCTCCACTTCGACCATCATCAGTTATTTTGCTCCCCAAATAGCAAAACTCCTTTACTACTTTAAGTGTCTCATTTCCTAATCTAATAGCCTCAACATCACCTGACTTAATTCGACTACATTCCATTATCCTCGTTTTGCTTTCGTTGATGTTCATCTTATATCCTCCCTTCAAGACACCATCCATTCCGTTCAACTGCTCTTCCAAGTCCTTTGCTGTCTCTGACAGAATTACAATGTCATCGGCGAACCTCAAAGTTTTTATTTCTTTGCCATGGATTTTAATACCTACTCCAAATTTTTCTTTTGTTTCCTTTACTGCTTGCTCAATATACAGATTGAATAGCATCGGGGAGAGGCCACAACCCTGTCTCACTCCCTTCCCAACCACTGCTTCCCTTTCATGTCCCTCGACTCTTATAACTGCCATCTGGTTTCTGTACAAATGGTAAATAGCCTTTCGCTCCCTATATTTTACCCCTGCCACCTTTAGAATTTGAAACAGAGTATTCCGGTCAACATTGTCAAAAGCTTTCTCTAAGTCTACAAATGCTAGAAACGTAGGTTCGCCTTTTCTTAATCTTTCTTCTAAGATAAGTCGTAAGGTCAGTGTTGCCTCACGTGTTCCAGTATTTCTACGGAATCGAAACTGATCTTCCCCGAGGTCGGCTTCTACTAGTTTTTCCATTCGTCTGTAAAAAATTCGTGTTAGTATTTTGCAGCTGTGGCTTATTAAACTGATTGTTCGGTAATTTTCACATCTGTCAACACCTGCTTTCTTTGGGATTGGAATTATTATATTCTTCTTGAAGTCTGAGGGTATTTCGCCTGTTTCATACATCTTGCTCACCAGATGGTAGAGTTTTGTCAGGACTGGCTCTCCCAAGGCCGTCAGTAGTTCCAATGGGATGTTGTCTACTCCGGGGGCCTTGTTTCGACTCGGGTCTTTCAGTGCTCTGTCAAACTCTTCACGCAGTATCGTATCTCCCATTTCATCTTCATCTACATCCTCTTCCATTTCCATAATATTGTCCTCAAGTGCATCGCCCTTGTATAGGCCCTCTATATACCCCTTCCACCTTTCTGCTTTCCCTTCTGTGCTTAGAACTGGGTTTCCATCTGAGCTCTTGATGTTCATACAAGTGGTTCTGTTTTCTCCAAAGGTCTCTCTAATTTCCCTGTAGGCACTATCTATCTTACCCCTAGTGAGATACGCCTCTACATCCTTACATTTGTCCTCTAGCCATCCCTGCTTAGCCATTTTGCACTTCCTGTCGATGTCATTTTTGAGACGTTTGTATTCCTTTTTGCCTGCTTCATTTACTGCATTTTTATATTTTGTCCTTTCATCAATTAAATTCAATATTTCTTCTGTTACCCAAGGATTTCTACTAGCCCCCGTCTTTTTACCTACTTGATCCTCTGCTGCCTTCACTACTTCATCCCTCAAAGCTACCCATTCTTCTTCTACTGTATTTCTTTCTATATAGGAACTGAATATGGCGCCTTGCTAGGTCGTAGCAAATGACGTAGCTGAAGGCTATGCTAAACTGTCGTCTCTGCAAATGAGAGCGTATGTAGACAGTGAACCATCGCTAGCAGAGTCGGCTGTACAACTGGGGCGAGTGCTAGGGAGTCTAGACTAGACCTGCCGTGTGGCGGCGCTCGGTCTGCAATCACCGATAGTGGCGACACGCGGGTCCGACGTATACTAACGGACCGCGGCCGATTTAAAGGCTACCACCTAGCGAGTGTGGTGTCTGGCGGTGACACCACAGTCTCTCGTTACGGAAATGGAACCGCATAATATTGTGCAACGATATGCCATTTCATTTTGCATTAAACTGGGTGAAAACGCGACGACAAATTACGGTAAACTTCAGAAGGCTTTTGGAGAGGAGGTTATGTCAAGAGCTCAAGTTTTTCGTTGTCATAAAATGTTTAGTGAAGGCAGAACGAATGTTGAAGATGAAGACCGCAGAGGACGACCATTAGCCTGCCAGATGGATATCAACTTGGCCAAGGTTCGTGAACTCGTACGATCTGATCGAAGATTATCCGTGAAAATGATTGCAGAAGAGCTGAACATCAATCGAGAAGCGGTTCGTCTAATAATCACTGAAGATCTTGGTATGAGAAAGATTTGTGCAAAAATGGTCCCCAAAAATCTCGCACCACAACAGCGAGAATCAAGGAAAAAATGTGGCAGCCGATCTGTTAGAGCAAACGGAAATGAATCCAGAATTGTTGAGCCGTGTTATCACTGGTGATGAAAGTGGGTTTTTTCAATACGACCCCGAGACAAAACGCCAAAGTTCGCAATGGTCAATGTTAAAAAATATATTGGCTCAATCACTTCTTTATAGTGTAAAACACTAAGATTGACGCGTTTCGGAAGTCAAGCTTCCATCATCAGAATAATAAAAAGTAAAAGAACCTGTTAAAACTCGCTAAAATGGAACATGCACCAGGCACAATAAAATTGCCACGATGTTTTAATTTTATTATCAATTTTATTCTGCCTGGTGCATGTTCCATTTTAGCGAGTTTTAACAGGTTCTTTTACTTTTTATTATTCTGATGACGGCAGCTTGACTTCCGAAACGCGTCAACTTAGTGTTTTACACTATAAACAAGTGGTTGAGCCGATATATTTTTTTAACATTGACAGTCACAACCACGACATCTCATCCAGTATGGATAAAATCAAAGTTCGCAATGGTGCTGAAAGGGATCACCCAGACCAAAATAAGCTCGCATGTCAAAGTCAAAAGAGAAATGCATGCTTGTGTGCTCCTTTGATTCCAAGGGAATTTTTCATAAAGAGTGGGTGCCTCTTGGACAAACAATGAACCAAAATTAATACAAAGAAATTTTAGAAAGACTTCGTAAAAGAGTTCTTCGTGTCTGTGCCAACATTGCTGATAACTGGATTCTGCATCATGATAATGCGCCATCCCGTACTGCTCTGTCAGCACAGAAATTTTTAACCCCAAAACAAAAATTTCAGTATTACCACAGCCACCTTATTCACCAGATATCGCTCCATGAGGCTTTTCTATTTTCAAGAATCAAAACGGCGGTCAAGGGACACCATTTTGAGACAACACAAGATGTCTAAAAAGCTGCGACGAGGGTCTCGGAGGATATTACAGAAGCTGAGTGCCAGAAATGTTACCGTCAATGGCAGAAGCGCTGGAAAAAGCGTCTGCAATCAGAAGGGAACTTCTTTGAAGGAGACAACACTGAATTTGACTAAAACGGTAAGCAACTTTTTTTTTTTCACATCAGCCTCATTACTTTATTGGCGCTCCTCGTATGTCAGTACGCCGTGTGTGAGAATATTAATCAGACTGGATTTCTAACTAACAAAGTGGTTTTTTTTGTTTTTTTTTCTTCTTCCCAAACAGCAGCATCGCCTCATTGAAAGTAGTATTCTTCGGCAACTGTACACTAGATTTTCCGTGATTTCCCCTACATCGCTTCCCGCAAATGCCAGGATTGCTCCTTCGAAAGGCCACAGCCGAATTCCTTCCCCATCCTTCCCTAATCCGATGGGACCGATGACCTCATTGGTGGATCCTCTCCGCCGACAGACAGAGAGACAGACAAACAGACCGACCGACCGACAGGAAAAAAAAACAACCGACAGACAGACAGACAGACAGACAAACCGACAGACAGACAGACAGACAAACCGACAGACAGACAAACAAACCGACAGACAGACAAACAAACCGACAGACAGACAAACAAACCGACAGACAGACAAACAAACCGACAGACAGACAAACAAACCGACAGACAGACAAACAAACCGACAGACAGACAAACAAACCGACAGACAGACAAACAAACCGACAGACAGACAAACAAACCGACAGACAGACAAACAAACCGACAGACAGACAAACAAACCGACAGACAGACAAACAAACCGACAGACAGACAGACAAACCGACAGACAGACAGACAAACCGACAGACAGACAGACAAACCGACAGACAGACAGACAAACCGACAGACAGACAGACAAACCGACAGACAGACAGACAAACCGACAGACAGGCAGACAAACCGACAGACAGACAGACAAACCGACAGACAGACAGACAAACCGACAGACAGACAGACAAACCGACAGACAGACAGACAAACCGACAGACAATGCAAGAGACTGAGCTATCCTACGGGCAACACAATACTTCCCGCTTTCTTTTATACTGGCAGGCCCTGCTGCCGTCAAACATGGTGGTCAAATCCGCGTTACAGAGGTTTATCCCGGAACTTTCGTTCTGGTACTATACTTCCTCCACAACTGTGTTTTCAAATGGGGAGAGAGAGAGAGAGAGAGAGAGAGAGTTAAACGTGAAAGAAACTTTATAGCTCGTCGCTTGGCCACCATTGAAAAACTCTACCCACCTCTGTGATCCGGGTGCGCGCAAATTTCGTTAGGAAATCGAGTTTACACAAAGCGCTCGGCCTTGTTTCAGGGAGCAGGGAAAAGCGAAGGGGGGGGGCCCGGAGAATGCAGAACTAAACGAGGCGCGCTCGTAAGTGAATTTTGCGTCGGTCCGTCACAGCCACTTAGTTCAAAGAAGGCCCCTTCAACGCTTTCCGACAGTTTGTCGGCCGCTTACCGCGGCGATGACGGCGACGACATCGACGGCTCGAACTCGATTCGCGCGCGGGCGCCGCCAAGTTACGCTAAAGCTGTTAGCGGGCCTCCTGTTACGACAAGCAGTTGCCGAGCTAACGGAACAACCGTAGCACGAGCGGTTCGTTTGTGAATTTCGATACGGTTTTTGGTTGAGGGAAAGCAATTGAGGTGTGGGGTAGTATAAAGTTAAGCGGGTGGGGATCGGAGGGAGGTAGTGGGTGCAAGCAGCTTAGCCCGCCTCACACCTTCTCCCGCAAACGGAGTTGGTCAAAGTTGGAGGGAGGTTTCTGCACAGAAGTTTTCGGGGAGTGAATAAAAAAAAAAAAAAAAAAAGCCAGCGGACGCAGAGCTACGGGGAGGAAATAAATATGTACCAGCGTTTTTAAAACCACTCTGCATCTTTTAAAGTGATAAAAATTAAAAACGTGTTTCACCGTGAAGTGAAAGGTCGTAATACGGTGCCTCTTTTCAATGGACTTATGAACGTCACAATGGCAGATACTGAGATAATGTATAACACTATTTGTTTATTATTCATCTAAATTTTTATAAATAATTACTATTAAAAACAGTCTTGATCACGATTTATTTAACAAGGTGACCGGTTTCGACCACTACTGTGGTCATCTTCAGACCATTGAGTAGGAACCTCTTTCTGTGGGAGAATTACATATATATTTCATATATACGGACAACTACACTCCTGGAAATGGAAAAAAGAACACATTGACACCGGTGTGTCAGACCCACCATACTTGCTCCGGACACTGCGAGAGGGCTGTACAAGCAATGATCACACGCACGGCACAGCGGACACACCAGGAACCGCGGTGTTGGCCGTCGAATGGCGCTAGCTGCGCAGCATTTGTGCACCGCCGCCGTCAGTGTCAGCCAGTTTGCCGTGGCATACGGAGTTCCATCGCAGTCTTTAACACTGGTAGCATGCCGCGACAGCGTGGACGTGAACCGTATGTGCAGTTGACGGACTTTGAGCGAGGGCGTATAGTGGGCATGCGGGAGGCCGGGTGGACGTACCGCCGAATTGCTCAACACGTGGGGCGTGAGGTCTCCACAGTACATCGATGTTGTCGCCAGTGGTCGGCGGAAGGTGCACGTGCCCGTCGACCTGGGACCGCACCGCAGCGACGCACGGATGCACGCCAAGACCGTAGGATCCTACGCAGTGCCGTAGGGGACCGCACCGCCACTTCCCAGCAAATTAGGGACACTGTTGCTCCTGGGGTATCGGCGAGGACCATTCGCAACCGTCTCCATGAAGCTGGGCTACGGTCCCGCACACCGTTAGGCCGTCTTCCGCTCACGCCCCAACATCGTGCAGCCCGCCTCCAGTGGTGTCGCGACAGGCGTGAATGGAGGGACGAATGGAGACGTGTCGTCTTCAGCGATGAGAGTCGCTTCTGCCTTGGTGCCAATGATGGTCGTATGCGTGTTTGGCGCCGTGCAGGTGAGCGCCACAATCAGGACTGCATATGACCGAGGCACACAGGGCCAACACCCGGCATCATGGTGTGGGGAGCGATCTCCTACACTGGCCGTACACCACTGGTGATCGTCGAGGGGACACTGAATAGTGCACGGTACATCCAAACCGTCATCGAACCCATCGTTCTACCATTCCTAGACTGGCAAGGGAACTTGCTGTTCCAACAGGACAATGCACGTCCGCATGTATCCCGTGCCACCCAACGTGCTCTAGAAGGTGTAAGTCAACTACCCTGGCCAGCAAGATCTCCGGATCTGTCCCCCATTGAGCATGTTTGGGACTGGATGAAGCGTCGTCTCACGCGGTCTGCACGTCCAGCACGAACGCTGGTCCAACTGAGGCGCCAGGTGGAAATGGAATGGCAAGCCGTTCCACAGGACTACATCCAGCATCTCTACGATCGTCTCCATGGGAGAATAGGAGCCTGCATTGCTGCGAAAGGTGGATATACACTGTACTAGTGCCGACATTGTGCATGCTCTGTTGCCTGTGTCTATGTGCCTGTGGTTCTGTCAGTGTGATCATGTGATGTATCTGACCCCAGGAATGTGTCAATAAAGTTTCCCCTTCCTGGGACAATGAATTCACTGTGTTCTTATTTCAATTTCCAGGAGTGTAGTTCGTATCGTATTTGCGCAGCATGTAGTATACATGTCAGCTACAGATTATTGTAGCTTACTCTTTAAAAATCGTTTCAATAAAGACAAGTTGCTGCTCAATAATACATCGTCTGACGCCACAGTCTTTGCCATTCCACTTCGCAACAACTTCGTTGGAAAGAAGCGTGCTGCCACATCTTTGCACTGGCGTTTGTCCTCACCATGGCAACCACTAGTTCGCCTGTCGACTTTGCAGCAACTTCAGTGGAAAGAAGCCTGCTGTCTCATCTTTGGAACGGCGTCCAACTTCACCGTGGCAACCAGTGGTTCCAAATGGTTCACTGACAGGCCTTGAGAGGGCAACCCATGTACTGCCAAACCGAAGTTCATTTTCCTACATATTTAAATATTTTAACGCTTCTTAATTGACAATAGCTGTTTAATAAGCTAAGTTTTAGTGTGTATTTATTTCTAATTCTTGACAATGTTATTTTAACTAAGAAATTTTAAAATAATAAAAAAAAGAAAAAAAAACCGGTAGTGATTCTCCCACAGAAAGAGATTCCTACTCAATGGTCTGAAGATGACCACAGTAGTGGTCGAAACCGGTCACCTTGTTAAATAAATCGTGATCAAGACTGTTTTTAATAGTAATTATTTATAAGACATTGATCACTGCTGTTCCCGTAATGCATTCAAACGTAATAAATTTTTATAATTTTCTGCTTTACAATTTTCGCATATTGGCACTGTATTTTCTGTCTATGTGAAGTGTGAGGTCGAAGTTCTTTGCATTGTGTGTGAGTAATGTATCTAAAATACTACGTAAATTGCCTATTAGGTTAAATAATTCTCCGATGACACTTAGCATTTAAAAATGTGTGTGTGTATTAACTGTCATGTTGATGTAAATCTGACAATTGTAGAAAATGGTCAGGCTTACGAACAATGTAAGAAATAGGTGTTATGTAAAAATGAGTGTACTTTTGTCTGAAACGAAAGTGGCTCTGGGGAGTGGAAAAGGTGGCAAGGGTTCAAATGGCTCTGAGCACAATGGGACTTAACATCTGTGGTCATCAGTCCCCTAGAACTTAGAACTACTTAAACCTAACGAACCTAAGGACATCAGACACATCCATGCCCGAGGCAGGATTCGAACCTGCGACCTTCGCGGTCGCGCGTTTCCGGACTGTAGCGCCTAGAACCGGTCGGCCACTCCGGCCGGCGGTGGCAAGGGTGAATTGGTGCACTACATACAGCAAGCGTGGGAAGTAAGTCACACAGTCTGTGGGCAGCATCGATTGAGGCAACACCCTTGCGGTGTCGGAGAAAATTGCCTCAACCGACTTACGGCATAGCTGTGAGTTGTTGCGCTACTGCACGTAAAACTGAACGACTCCAAGAAGAGGAATTGAGCCCATAAGGCAAGTATTTTCAGGCTGTGTTCTGGGTAGTGTACCCCTCATAATTGCTCGCCACACCCAAGCCTGCATCCACGAGATACATTTTTTTTTTTCGTATTCTACTTTTGTACGGCGTGAACCATTAACTTAAACAGTGTTTCATTAGTAAAACACCATTCTTGATCTTTAAAGAAATTGGTTCACCCTGTTAATTCATCCTAGTCATACACCTGTACATGGTTCCTTCCTGTTGTTTGATTAATACGAATATCCTGTCTTACAGACTTATGAAGTGCGAAGTTAATATGAAGAGGCACCATTTAAATTGTTTTTGTGCAAAAAGTTGTCTTAGTTGTTTCACTGAAAGGCGCAATGAGAATTTTAGTTAGAGTAATAACACGTGCATGCTTCAGTACATTACACAGAAATAAAGAGAACGTATTTTTGTTTTATAAGTTTTCTTAATTATTGCAAAGTGTTTTGGTAAAAGTTTGCTCACACAAAATTCAAACCCGGATTGAGTGGCCGAGCGGTTCTAGGCGCTTCAGTCTGTGCAGACACTTAGTCTGCAACTACTCTCGCGGAGGAGATAGAGAAGATCCAAAGAAGAGCGGCGCGTTTCGTCACAGGGTTATTTGGTAACCGTGATAGCGTTACGGAGATGTTTAACAAACTCAAGTGGCAGACTCTGCAAGAGAGGCGCTCTGCATCGCGGTGTAGCATGCTCGCCAGGTTTCGAGAGGGTGCGTTTCTGGATGAGGTATCGAATATATTGCTTCCCCCTACTTATACCTCCCGAGGAGATCACGAATGTAAAATTAGAGAGATTAGAGCGCGCACAGAGGCTTTCAGACAGTCGTTCTTCCCGCGAACCATACGCGACTGGAACAGGAAAGGGAGATAATGACAGTGGCACGTAAAGTGCCCTCCGCCACACACCGTTGGGTGGCTTGCGGAGTATAAATGTAGATGTAGATGTAGACCGCTACGGTCGCAGGTTCGAATCCTGCCTCGGGCATGGATGTTTGTGATGTCCTTAGGATAGTTAGGTTTAAGTAGCCCTGTTCTAGGGGACTGATGACCTCCGATGTTAAGTCCGATAGTGCTCAGAGCCATTGGAACAATTCTGAACAAAATTCAACCAGAGTGAAGCCAGGTTATTAGAATCTATTGAATGACCATATAGAGTTCAAAGAGTAATAGCTTTTGAAAGTAAATTCCAGTAAGAAAGAGGTTTTCTTGAAGTGAAATGTTCAGTGTAAAAAATGTGCGCTTTAGTATCTAAGTTTTTCGGTGTTGGAAAGTGCTTTTGTAAAGGTCCCCCATGGTCAAAATTTTTTTAGCTTCCTTGAAGTTACCTACTGGGCTTTTGCTCTCTTAAAAACGTAATGCGTAATGGTGCAGTAGTCAAAACATTCCATTCTCTGCACAAACACTGTTCACGTGGAGAAATATTTATTTGAAGCAGCAGCTTCAGTAGCAAGAAAGTGGACAAAATTCATACTTCTGTTTTTCCAATACTTCACTGTTTCATTGCCTGGATAAGCTGACAACTGTTAGTACATGTTTTAAACCACTAAATGATCTTGGGACTTCAATATAATACTATCCATACTGCGTTTCTATCTAATCGCTGGATAAGTCTGATTTACTTATCCATTTGACACAACACACGGTCAAATCCTATAGAAAGGGTAACTCTATTGATTAGCTTTTCCTATTAACAGGCCTATCCTCCGATAGCTTACTTTATTTGCAAACTGAACTGAATTTAGTAAGAGGGTTATACGTGGCAACATAGAGAAAGGGTGTTCTGTTCCTTAGGTAAAAATAAATTACAATACTAGTGGTCGGGTTATAAACCGATCGCGGAGTAGAAAATACAACTACTCTCGCTTCGTAGTGGAAAGGCGTCAGGAACAGACGAGATACCTGTAAGATCCTACAAAGATTATGCGAAAGAACGTACTCCCTTTCTAGCAGTAATTTGTCGTAGATTGCTTGAACAACGAAGTGTACTTTAGCGACTGGAAGAAAGCGCAGTCATTATCGTTTTTAAGAAGGGTTGTAGGACAGATGCACAAAATTATAGACCTATATCGTTGTAGTCAATCTGATGTACAAGTGGTGGGGAAAAAAAAAACGATCTTACCGGGTATCGGAGACTTCTTTCAGGCAGAACTCAACACGTCGCTCTCAACGGAACAAAATCGACAGTTGTAAAGGTAATTTCCGGAGTACCCCAAGGATGTGTGCTAGGTCTCTTACTGGGGTGGCCCATTGATAGTGACCAGGCCAAATATCTCACGAAATAAGCGTCAAACGAAAAACCTACAAAGTACGAAACTCGTCTAGCTTGAAGGGGGAAACCAGATGGCGCTATGCTTGGCCCGCTAGATGGCGCTACCATAGGTCAAACGGATATGAACTGAGTTTTTTTAAAATAGGAACCCCCAATTTCTATTACATATTCGTGTAGTACGTAAAGAAATATGAATGTTTTAGTTGGACCACTTTTTTCGCTTTGTGATAGATGGCGCTGTAATAGTCACAAACATATAAGTACGTGGTATCACGTAACATTCCGCCAGTGCGAACGGTATCTGCTTCTTGGTGCATTACCCGTGTTAAATTGGACCGTTTGCCAATTTCGGAAAAGATCGATATCGTGTTGATGTATGACTATTGTGACCAAAATGCCCAACGGGCGTGTGCTATGTATGCTGCTCGGTATCCTGGACGACATCATCCAAGTGTCTGGATAGTTACGTTATTTAAGGAAACAGGAAGTGTTCGGCCACGTGTGAAAAGTCAACCACGACCTGCAACAAATGATGATGCCCAAGTAGGTGTCTTAACTGCTGTCGCGGCTAATCCGCACATCAGCAGCAGAATCGGGAATCTCAAAAACGTCGGTGTTGAAAATGCTACATCAACATCGATTGCACCCGTACCATATTTCTATGCACCAGGAATTGCATGGTAACGACTTTGAACGTAGTGTACAGTTCTGCCACTGGGCACAAGAGAAATTACGGGACAGATTTTTTGCACGCGTTCTGTTTAGCGACGAAGCGTCATTCACCAACAGCGGTAACGTAAACCGGCATAATATGCACTATTGGGCAACGGAAAATCCACGATGGCTGCGACAAGTGGAAATTCAGCGACCTTGGCGGGTTAATGCGTGGTGCGGCATTATGGGAGGAAGGATAATTGCCCCCTCATTTTATCGATGGCAATCTAAATGGTGCAATGTATGCTGATTTCCTGCGAAATGTTCTACCGATGTTACTACAAGATGTTTCACTGCATGACAGAATGGCGATGTACCTTCAACATGATGGATGTCCGGCACATAGCTCGCGTGCGGTTGAAGCGCTATTGAACAGCATATTTCGTGACAGGTGGATTGGTCGTCGAAGCACCATACCGTGGCCCGCACGTTCACCGGATCTGACGTCCCCGGATTACTTTCTGTGGGGAAAGTTGAACGATATTTGCTATCGTGATCCACCGACAACGCCTGACAACTTGCGTCAGCGCATTATCAATGCACGTGCGAACATTACGGAAGGCGAACTACTCGCTGTTGAGAGGAATGTCGTTACACGAATTGCCAAATGCATTGAGGTTGACGGACATCATTTTGAGCATTTATTGCATTAATGTGGTATTTACAGGTAATCACGCTGTAACAGCATGCGTTCTCAGAAACGATATGTTCACAAAGGTACATGTATCACACTGGAACAACCGAAATAAAATGATCGAACGCACCTACGTTCTGTATTTTAATTTAGAAAACCCACCTGTTACCAACTGTTCGTCTAAATGTGTGAGCGATATGTTTGTGACTATAACAGCGCCATCTATCACAAAGCGAAAAAAGTGGTCCAACTAAAACATTCATATTTCTTTACGTAATACACGAATATGTAATATAAAATGGGGATTGCTATTTTCAAAAAACGCAGTTTATATCCGTTTGACCTATGGCAGCGCCATCTAGCAGACCAACTATACCGCCACCTGGTTTCCTTCTTCAAGCTAGACGAGTTTCGTTCTTTGTAGATTTTTCGTTTGACGCTTATTTCGTGAGATATTTGGCCCGTATATATAATTTCTTTCGTAGAATTGCAAATTTTATGATGAGATAAAAATCTTAAAGCGCGAAAAAAATTTTTTTTTCTTTTCTGACTCCCCGAACATCTTCACTATTTTATCATCTTCAGAACTATTGTTTTCGTGACTCGTTGAAGCTCTGTCGTTTTTTGCAAATAATGATCGTATGTGGGCTGACGTGAAACGTAGAATGATGTGTGTCACAACCGTCTACGGCGAGTTAAACAGCACTTACGTCATGCATGTGCAAAAATATATTAACTCTATAATGCACTAGCGAACCTGGCATTGCTTTGCATCTCCTAAATATGTATTACAGTTGGGTGTAAGTCCTGATCTCTTTTCCGTCTCTCTCTTCCCTCATCTTCTCCTCCCTCCCCCCCCCCTCTCCCACCCTTTCTTTGTCCACCACTTCCTCCCTTCTCTCCCTCCTGTACATCTACTACTTCCCCATCTCTTTCTCAATTTCCGCCCTCCCCCCCTCCCCCCCCGTATTAATCTTCTTCCCCTGTCTCTTGTTAATGTCGAGTCTTGTTTATTGTTGCTGCCAACGTAACATTCATCGCGCACCGAAGTCGCTTGAAATGGGTGGGTAAAAAGGTTGGGATCATTGATGTACGGGATATGAGAGAGATCTCCTTTGGTGATAAATCTGTGAGGACTGTGGCAGTATTTCGCTCAACTTTAATCTGTAAATGAGTAGGATTACAAAGTTTCGGACGATTCGCTAGTAGTATTCTAAGTAGACTTGGCCACTGTTTCTATGTTTCGATACAGCGTATCGATACGTGGAACTGTTTCAGTGTTTCGGAACGGCTGTGGTTCACTGTTTCGAAACAGTGGTGCTTCATTCCGCCCCTGTCTCGGATAACCGGACCAGATTCGATCTCGAGCCAGACACAGAAACTGTATCGTTGTTCCAAAATAAGACTGTTTCAGTCCACCTGCGCCTGAAACAGACTAATTGTATCGAAACAGTGATGTTTCATTCCGCTCTGTGTAGGGCGAGATTCGGGCTCGGCAAAGGTACTAAAACACAACACACCACTTCGTGAAACACTTTCAAGAGTGTCGAAATCTTTTTGACAAGCAATAGCATGAAGCTTAAGATATCCGAAAATAAAGCTTCGTTTCTAGCTGACTGTCCTATGCCGAAATGGCGTAACATCTGCTTTATAAACACTAACCAAACAATAAAACAACGCATACTATTCACATTCAAAATAATAAATACGTGAAAATCATTCAATTAAATTACACTTTTTTTATAACATACGCTTCTCTGTTCATGTACAGTAATCATATTAAGAAACGCAAGTAAGCCTACAACATTACGAATAAAAAAAAGGCGTAGAGTGACAGTTATTAGACATATACATAAATTTGATGTAGGTATAATTGCAAGCAATCTGTTTGACACATCACTGATAGTGTAATGGTGAACGGGAAGGGCTGGCAAGCATGGTGAATTTATAGTAACGGTTCGAAACACCTTGAAAGACAAAATTTTTTCTGTTATATTTTGTTATTTATTCGAATTATTTGTGAGACTATACTCACTGTGCCTATTATCCACAATGATTCCCTTAGTGTGCATGGAAATTAGCAGGATGGGTATATTACCCATACTAACGGAAAGTGGGAATCCCAGTAGCATATCCGTTGTGTCTGCAGTTTGCTCCCACCTCCAGTTCCGTTCGTGGTGGTCCTTCAGCCTTCAGCTATGGCTGTCCTCAGCCAATTGAAAAGTATGAAAGTCACACGACACGAAAGCAGCGCATTTGCTGCAGGAAGTACGAAACTGCCAAGACGCCTAAGTGATAGTTTCATGCTTTCTGCGATATGATTAGCGCTCTCGCACCTCATTTGTGTTTATATGGACATACTTATAGACTTTCAAGATGATAAAATGTGTAGGTTTAGTAGATAACAAAACACAAACTGTCTCACTGTTTCGAAACAGCGTATCGTTTCAGATAGCCCATTAATACGACTTCCCTATATTCTTCTACAACCGTAAAACTGCCTGCGAGAGAAAAAACGAAACCACACTTTTTCACGTGACAACATCTTTTTTCTCAGACCTGTTTTGAAGGGAAATCAGTACATTCTCTTTCAGAAAAAGATATAGCTTACGTTCATCTGGGATTTTATTAGAGTATCGTGTAAAAATTTGAGGAAAATCGGTCATGAACTTTTCGACGTTTTTGCTAACAACCTTTCCCCTTATCAAAAAAAAAAAAAACATAAATTAATAAATAAAAATAAAATAAAAAAAATGGGTCTGAGCACTATGGGACTTAACGTCTGAGGTCATCAGTCGCCTAGAACTTAGAACTACTTAAACCTATCTAACCTAAGGACATCACACACACACACACACAGACACAATATAATAATTCAAGTTCCAAAGAAAGCAGGTGCTGACGTGAAAATTAGCGAACTGTCGGTTTAATAAGTCACTGTTGCAAAATACTAACGCGAATTCTTTACAGATGAATGGAAAAACTGGCAGAAACCTACCTTACGGACGATCAGTTTGGATTCCGTAGAAACATTGCAACACGTGAGGCAATACTGACCCTACGACTTATCTTAGAGGATAGATTAAGGAAAGGCAAACCTACGTTTCTAGCATTTGTAGACTTAGAGAAAGCTTTTGACAATGTTGACTGGAATACTCTCTTTGAAATTCTGAAGGTTTCAGGGGTAAAATACAGATGGCAGTTATAAGAGTCGAGGGGCATTAAAGGTAATCAGTGGTTGGGAAGGCAGTGAGACAGGGTTCTAGCCTACCCTTGCTGTTATTTAATGTGTATATTGCGCAAACAGTAAAGAAAACAAAAATTTGTAGTAGGAATTACAATCCATGGAGAAGAAATCAGAACTTTGAGGTTTGCGTGATGACATTGTAATTCTGTCAGAGGTAGCAAAGGACCCGGAAGAGTAGCTGAATGGAATGGACAGTGTCTTGAAAGGAGTATAATAAGATGAACATCAATAAAAGCAAGACGACGATAAAAGATTGTAATCGAATTAAATCAGGTGATGCTGAGGGAATGAGATTAGGAAATGAGAACTTAAGTGGTACATGAGTTTCGCTGTTTGGGCAGCAAAATAATTGATGTTGGTCGAAGTACAGAGGATGTATAATGTGTACTGGCTATGGCAAGGAAAACGTTTCTGAAGAAGAGAAATTTGGTAACATCGAGTATAGATTTGTCAGGACGCCTCTGAAAGTGTTTGTACGGAGCGTAGTGATGTATGGATGTGAAACATGGATGATAAAACAGTTTAGGCAAGAAGAGAATAGAAGCTTTTCAAATGTGGTGCTACAGAAGAATACTGAAGATTAGACGCGTAGGTCAGGTAAGTAATGAGGAGATACTGAATAGAATTGGGGAGAAGATGAATTTGTGGCAGAACCTGACCAGAAGGACGGATCAGTCGATAGGACAAGTTCTGGGGCATCAGGGGATCACCAATTTAGTACTGGGTGAAAGGGCAGGATGGAGGGGGAGGGATAAAATCGTAGAGGGAGACCAAGAGATGAATACACTAAGCAGATTCCGGAGGATGTAGGGTGCAGTAGTTGCAACAAATTTAATGCTAATTATTTTGTTGTTGTCGAAGGGAATTTTCACAAACCTACTTCAGAAAATACATAATAATAAAACTGAAGTGTTACAAGTAGTTTAGATTTGAAATATGTAAATTATTGGCCACGCTTCTCTGGAATAAATTTTTATGGCATTTACCAGCCCCTAAAAAGAGTTAACGGCGGTGTTATATGCGAAGTAAACATCACTCAAAATGTCGACGTAGGTGGAATGTTTAAACCGTCATTTCACACCCCGTCCGCCAGACATTTTCTAGGTTCCCCTCCCCCCCTCCCCCACATTTCATCCTCTCCTACAACCGTATCCCCCCGCCCCCACAGACACCGCAGGCACGCCCACATACATTCCTCGTGCGCCATTCTGCACACAACGAACTCTGTTCTCGTTTTATCGCCCACAAAAGCGAGTTATCTTTTAATTGCCTCGCGGCGGCTAGCGCACAGCACCCGTGGGTGTAATGCGGTTAATTATTTCTGCACCGATCATAAATTGGGGGGGACAAAAAGCGTTTTGTCAGGCGAGAGAAGAAAAATGCCATAAACGGCTACGATTACGAAGCGAGGCGAACGCTCGGCCGAGTCGTATTATAGTGGGGGGGGGGGGGGGGAGACTGTAATTATTCATCTCAACGCCATCACTATAGATAGAAGAACTAAAGAGTCTTGTCATCTCTTAGCCAGTATTTGGATCACCATTTTTTTTAAAAGAAGAAAAATTTAAAAAACAAATGTATTACGAAATGATTTGTGTAACAGCGATAAGTAGGCAGGTTGAAGAAACATTTGATCGCCTTCGAATGATGCTAAAAGGGATGTACACCGTCTGAGATTACCATGCATTGGTCTGTGTGTGTGTGTGTGTGTGTGTGTGTGTGTGTGTGTGTGTGTGCGTGCGTGTGCGTGTGCGTGTGCGTGCGCGCGCTGAATTTGATTACTTCGAACCTTATCCGCAATTACCTACCTAAATTGTGTTGTTTTAATTTAAGTACAGGGTTATTACAAATGATTGAAGCGATTTCACTGCTCTACAATAACTTTATTATTTGAGATATTTTCACAATGCTTTGCACACACATACAAAAACTCAAAAAGTTTTTTTAGGCATTCACAAATGTTCGATATGTGCCCCTTTAGTCGATTCGGCAGACATCAAGCCGATAATCAAGTTCCTCCCACACTCGGCGCAGCATGGCCCCATCAATGAGTTCGAAAGCATCGTTGATGCGAGCTCGCACTTCTGGCACGTTTCTCGGTAGAGGAGGTTTAAACACTGAATCTTTCACATAACCCCACAGGAAGAAATCGCATGGGGTTAAGTCGGGAGAGCGTGGAGGCCGTGACACGAATTGCTGATCGTGATCTCCACCACGACCGATCCATCGGTTTTCCAATCTCCTGTTTAAGAAATGCCGAACATCGTGATCGAAGTGCGGTGGAGCACCATCCTGTTGAAAGATGAAGTCGGCGCTGTCGGTCTCCAGTTGTGGCATGAGCCAATTTTCCAGCATGTCTCCTGTAACGTTTTTTTCGCAGAAGAAAAAGGGGCCGTAAACTTTAAACCGTGAGATTGCACAAAACACGTTAACTTTTGGTGAATTGCGAATTTGCTGCACGAATGCGTGACGATTCTCTACCGCCCAGATTCGCACATTGTGTCTGTTGCACTGTTATGACTGATGTGAGTGCATTTCAAGCACGACATACGCTTTCTCGGCTCCTGTCGCCATTTTGTCTCACTGCGCTCTCGAGCGCTCTGGCGGCAGAAACCTGAAGTGCGGCTTCAGCCGAACAAAACTTTATGAGTTTTTCTACGTATCTGTAGTGTGTCGTGACCATATGTCAATGAATGGAGCTACAGTGAATTTATGAAATCGCTTCAATCATTTGTAATAGCCCTGTATGTGATAAGCAAATTTGCAATACCATTTCATTAATCGGAAGTTCAGTTTTAAAATATACTTTAATCTGTAAACTTGTGATTCGGAGGAAATGTACGGTTCTGTTTCCTGAATTTGTGGGCAGTAATAGTCAGTGTTTCTTCAGAAGAAGACCAAGAACATGACGGAAATGAATAAGAACTCGCCACTGTTCTCAAAATATGAGGTTACCCTGTGATTGAAGTATACGTAAAAAGAAAGTAGTCATTTAGAGTGTATGAAATGTTAAATTTGCTGTTTGGAAGGCAAAGGTTACAGCGTTTTTTGTAAAAAAAAAAAAAAAAACAAGGCCAATTAAAACCCTTTTATTTTAATGGATGAGGAGATATTTTTTAGTTGAGGAGATTATGTTCGAAAGCTCTTCATTACTTCTGGGGGTACGAGCTTAAGACAGCCGGCCGGGGTGGCCGAGCGGTTCTAGGCGCTACAGTCTAGAACCGCGCGATCGCTACGGTCGCAGGTTCGAATCCTGCCTCGGGCATGAATGTGTGTGATGTCCTTAGGTTAGTTAGGTTTAAGTACGTCTAAGTGTGTGTGTGTGTGTGTGTGTGTGTGTGTGTGTGTGTGTGTGTGTGTGTGCGCGCATTTGAACCATTTTTGGTACGAGCTGTACATTCAAAGCCATCATTCTTATACATGGTGTAATGTATTAATAAAGAACCCAAGTTTAAGAATTTAAGGCTACAATAATATTGTTAGTTTTTTTAGTGAATAAAACTTCTTTTCAATCAGAAAAATTTTGTTTCTTGTTCTTGTATATCCAAAATAGATTTTGTGATGTGATTCTTCACACCAAAGATCAATAAATTGGAAGAAACTGTAATATCTTTTTTTTTTTTGGTTGCTCAGCAACAGTAATACAACATTTTTCAAAGGAACTATTTTATTGTTTACTCACGTACAACGCACGTTTCGGCCTTTTATACCATTTTCACGTATTTGTTATTTTTTTTAACGTATACTGCATGTCAAGTGTATTGCAATACATGTTAAAAACATAAAATCAAATGCTTGAAAATGGCATAAAAGGGCGAAAGCCGCGTTGTACTTAAATAAACAATAAAACAATCAAATGAGAGTGTGTTTCTGTAAAAAAACCAGTGGTGTTTCTTTTCAGCGCTGTCTGCGGTGCTTTCATTTTTTGTGTTATGAAACCATGAACTAGGCCCCAAATCTAGGTTTAAAATTGGGCACAATATCTGTAAAATTACGATTTCGATACTGAGACACTTAAAGATCTAGATGAGTTTTACTATCTTGACAGCAAAATAACTGATGGTGGTCGAAGTACAGAGGATATAAAATGTAGACTGGCTATGGCAAGGAAAGCGTTTCTGAAGAAGAAATTAACATCAAGTACAGATGTACGTGTGAGGAGGTCTTTTTTCTGAAAGTATTTGTATGGAGTGTAGCCATGTATGGAAGCGAAACATGGACGATAAATAGTTTGGACAAGAAGAGAATAGAAGCTTTCGAAATGTGGTACTACGGGATAATGCTGAAGCTTATATGGGTAGATCACATAACTAATGAGGAGGTATTGGATAGGTTTGGGGAGAAGAGGGGTTTGCGGCACAACTTGACGAGAAGAAGGGATCGGTTGGTAGGACATGTTCTGAGGCATCAAGGGATCACCAATTTAGTACTGGAGGGCAGCGTGGAGGGTAAAAATCGTAGGGGGAGACCAAGAGATGAATACACTAAGCAGATTCAGAAGGATGTAAGCTGCAGTAGGTACTGGGAGATGAAGGGGCTTGCACAGGATAGGGTAGCATGGAGAGCTGCATCAAACCAGTCTCTGGACTGAAGACCACAACAACAACAACAAATTGTTTTATAAAATTATCAATTTTTCTATTTTAAAGTTGACAACTGTTTCTATGCATCCTATTTTATGGTATATTATTCTTGGTACCAACTTGGATATATGACCTCTTAAGCTGACTACATTACAGTTGAACAATTCTCTGCCATTGCTATCATCTGGATTGCTGTGACGATATTATTCTTCCCGAAGTCCGATGATACGCCTCCAGTCTCATATATAGAGGTTTTCTTAGTTTGCTTCTGGAGACGGAAAGAGACTGGGGTTGGGGGAGGGAGGGAGGAGAGGGAGGGAGGGAGGGAGGAGGTTAGGTGGGAGGGGAAGAATTTCAATGAGGGATACAGTACGACGAGAAAGGAATCAACTGGAGAAGCGTTAAAGGAATCTGGTTCTGCTGAGAGGCTAGCAGATGTGACGTCCGCTGTTTTTAGCTGCTGCTATCTGCTGGCCGGGTCTGTGAAATATGGCGTCGATAGCGGCCGCAGTCCGCTAAAACTCCTGCTTGCTCCACATTCTCGCTGCGTATCCTTAACCATTAATCTCGTCCTCATTCTTGAAAAAGATTCCTTTTCAGAATCGATGACAGTCCTTATACATAAAAGAAAAAGCAAAACAAAGAATCTTTTCGCGATGTTAAAGACACTTTCGCTTTTCTTTAAAGTATGTTTCGGTATTATAGGAACGTGATGTAAGTTTCATATTTCCACGACCTTAGCACCATCTCCTTCGCTCAAGCAGACTGTACGGCCTGCATATCTCTTTTTTTTTTATTTAATGGAATTTTTATGTTGCTCACCAATTGCAACACCTTATAAGCTTTTCACTCTAATTAAGGCCAAATAAGCATTATCTTTTCCGAATGAACTTCTGACGCAAAGGCGATTCTGATAGATGGAGTCCAAATTTTTTTGTTAATCACGCCTTCTGCGTCTTTGTGGAGATACTTCCATAGCAACTTACATCCCCTAACAAATGTTTCATTACATCTAACAGAGAAGTTACGCGCAAATTTTCACACATTTCGCTGCACAATTTTTTTTTTTTTTAGCGTAACGAAAAAATTTCTTAAACATTTTCCAACCCCTAAAGCACTCCCGTAGGGGTTGAATTTCTATAAACAATGAAACATTCTTTTTTTTAATTTCTAACTGGTAAATCAAGCACCAATTTCCACAGATGTAGGCTTAAAAATGCTGTAGTAGTTATTTAGTGGTGATTCACGCAAAAAAAAAACTTTCACCCACTGTTTTACCCCCGCAATGCTCGAATTTCGAAAATGCTGCGACACGTATTTTTGTAGTTCGGACTGAGAAACCAAATACCAGTTTTCGAAGTTCTAGATCCAAAATTGCCTTAATACCGACATATTCTCAAAAAAGCTTTTCAACCCCTATTCCTATCCCCTTAAGAGTGGGATTTCGGATGATCTCTTCTTAAAATCTGGCTACAGTATAAAATCCACACCGTCTCCAAATTTCAAGTTTCTATTCTTAGAGGTTTGGGCAGGTCGATTATCAGTCAGTGTGACCCCATTTCACCCCCTTGCGAACTGAATTTACAGGAACAGTGAAACACGTATTTTCTTCATTCCTGAGAAACCAAACACCGATTTTCAAATATTTAGCTTTAGCATCTTCTCCACGTCCATCAAATTTCGCGTCTGTAGCACGTCATCTTCGTGGTGTAGCAATTTTAATGGCCAGTAGTGTAGTTTTATAGAATATTTTTATTGTTACGCAACTTCCTGCCAGATTGAAACTACGTGGCGGACCGAGACTCGAACTCGGGACCTTTGCCTTTCGCGGGCAAGTGCTCTACCAACAGCTACCCAAGCACGACTAACGCCCCGTCCTCACAGCTTTACTTCTGCCAGTACTTTGTCTCCTACCTTGCAAACTTCGCAAAAGCTCTTCTGCGAACCAGCAGTCCTTTTTTCCAGGAGTGCTAGTTCTGCAAGGTTCGCAGAAGAGCTTTTACGAGCTTTGGAAGGTAGGAGACGAGGTACTGGCAGAAGTAAAGCTGTGAGGACGGGGCGCTAGTCGTGCTTGGGTAGCTCAGTCGGCCGAGTACTTGCCGGCCAAAGGCAAAGGTCCCGAGTTCGAGTCTCGGTCCGGCACACAGTTTTAATCTGCCAGCAAGTTTCGTACCAGCGCACGCTCCGCTGCGGAGTGAGAATCTCATTCTGTGTCTTTATTGTTAGCTTCGTGTACTGGACTGGAATGGCAAGTCGCGTGTTGTGACGTCACTCATTGTAGCACTGCTCTCTGGATCGCACAATACACGTTCACAGGAAGAATTATTTAGTTTAGAGTTTCGGCTTTCCAATTAACTTGGCTGAAGTTGATTAAAAACACAGTTATAGAACTTCAGTTCTGGAGACTCAATTATTAAACAGTTTTTTCAGTAGCTAGATCACTTGCATTGTTCAGCATAACAGACAGACCACACACACGAGTTACAGAGAATAGCAGTTCAGTTTACTCCAGTATCAGTTCACAGAATTAAACAAGAGAGAAGCTACAATACGAAAAACAAATTTCACCTATTTTCTACTTGCCATCTGCTAGTTAGTACACAATCCAACTCTGTTTGTCATTCAGCTCTAATCAGTAGGGACAGAAACACATTTCCGATAAATGGGAAACCGAAAAATAGTGCCGCATTTAGAAACGAGCGTGAAATTTGTTAATTTTCCCGAAGTTTGTTGGACAGCTTATAGCGTGATCACTGGTGGTGGATCCTTATCTACTGCCAAAAAAAAAAAAAACTCGTTCGTTAGGTAGCATATAGCACGATCGCTAGTGATGCATTCTTCTTTATCGCCTAAAATCTCTACCGTAGCAGCAACATATCAGCCACGTAACCACAGCTACCATGGGCGCAAGCAATAATCAGGTATTTTGCAAATGGATACGCATTCGCACTTGATAACGATTAGTTGGAAATGGAAGAGGATGTAAATGAAGGTGAAATGGGAGATATGATACTGCATGAAGAGTTTGACAGAGCACTGAAGGACCCAAGTCGAAACAAGGCCCTGGGAGTAGACAACATTCCATTAGAACTACTGACAGCCTTGGGAGAGCCAGTCCTGACAAAACTCTACCATCTGGTGAGCAAGATGTATGAGACAGGCGAAATACCCTCAGACTTCAAGAAGAATATAATAATTCCAATCCCAAAGAAAGTAGTAGTAGTAAAGGAGTTTTGCTATTTGGGGAGCAAAATAACTGATGATGGTCGAAGTAGAGAAGATATAAAATGTAGACTGGCAATGGCAAGGAAAGCGTTTCTGAAGAAGAGAAATTTGTTAACATCGAGTATAGATTTAAATGTCAGGAAGTCATTTCTGAAAGTATTTGTATGGAGTGTAGCCATGTAGGGAAGTGAAACATGGACGGTAAATAGTTTGGACAAGAAGAGAATAGAAGCTTTCGAAATGTGGTGCTACAGAAGAATGCTGAAGATTAGATGGGTAGATCACATAACTAATGAGGAGGTATTGAATAGGATTGGGGAGAAGAGAAGTTTGTGGCACAACTTGACTAGAAGAAGGGATCGGTTGGTAGGACATCTTCTGAGGCATCGAGAGATCACCAATTTAGTATTGGAGGGCAGTGTGGAGGGTAAAAATCGTAGGGGGAGACCAAGAGATGAATACACTAAGCAGATTCAGAAGGATGTAGGTTGCAGTAGGTACTGGGAGATAAAGAAGCTTGCACAGGAAAGAGTAGCATGGAGAGCTGCATCAAACCAGTCTCAGGACTGAAGACCACAACAACAACAACAACAACAACAACAACAAGAAAGCAGGTGTTGACAGATGTGAAAATTACCGAACCTTCAGATAATAAGTCACAGCTGCAAAATACTAACGCGAATTCTTTACAGACGAATGGGAAAACTGATAGAAGCCGACCTCGGGGAAGATCAGTTTGAATTCCATGGAAATGTTGGAACACGTGAGGCATTACTGACCTTACGACTTATCTTAGAAGATAGGTTAAGGAAAGGCGAACCTACATTTCTATCATTTGTAGACTTATAGAAAGGTTTTGAAAATGTTGACTGGAATACTCTCTTTCAAACTATAAAGGTGGCAGGGGTAAAATACAGGGAGTGAAAGGCTATTTACAATTTGTAAATAAGTCAGAAGGCAGTTGTAAGAGTGGAGGGGCAGGAAAGGGAAGCAGTGGTTGGGAAGGGAGTGAGACAGGGTTGTAGCCTCTCCCCGATGTTATTCAATCTGCATATTGAGCAAGCAGTAAAGGAAACAAAAGAAAAATTAGGAGGTGGACATCACCCGACTTAATTCGACTGCATTCCATTATCCTCGTTTTGCTTTTGTAGATGTTCATCTTATATCCTCCCTTCAAGACACTGTCCATTCCGTTCAACTGCTCTTCCAAGTCCTTTGCTGTCTCTGACAGAATTACAATGTCATCGGCGAGCCTCAAAGTTTTTATTTCTTCTCCATGGATTTTAATACCTACTCCGCATTTTTCTTTTGTTTCCTTCACCGCTTGCTCAATATACAGATTGAATAGCATCGGGGATAGGCTACAACCCTGTCTCACTCCCTTCCCAACCACTGCTTCCCTTTCCTGCCCCTCCACTCTTACAACTGCCTTCTGATTTCTGTACAAATTGTAAATACCCTTTCGCTCCCTGTATTTTACGGTTGGCTAAAAGAAAGACTACTACTCTAACACTAGCGATCGCGTAGCGAACACGACCGAATGCAGTTCGCCGAGCGTTCACACCAGAGGGAAAAATCTCTCGCTTGTGTTCTGTCGAGTGTAAACCAGACTAACAGGACGCGGGATTTGAACAGCAACGCTACCGAATGCGGGTCCATTAGTATTTCGTGAGGGGTGAGGTTTGAGGGAGAGAGATTTATGTGGTAAGGGTGGCCGTGCGGAGGGGAGCGGGCTTACATATGCATCCGATCTGATAGCGACATTATCCGCATAGCTTTCGGACTTTGTTCCGGACTGCTTATAACTTTTCATTAGCGTCGGGTGATTGGGTCGCCAGAATTCGGAATAACATTCCGATAAAATTCATAAACCTATCAGTGATTTTATACCGAGCGAGCGCGACCAGGCGAAATGCACTGCCCCCCCCCCCCCCCCCCCCCCCGCCACGCCCCAATGTATTCACCAGTGGGAATAGCGGCTGCAACTGGGGAATGTCACTATCGGCCACTCGGTTTCCGCAATCTGCATAACGAAATGCGACGGTATTTGGCGGACCAACCGCATGTAGCAGTGTTTCCTCTTAGACTATGCCTACAGAAAAGAATACACACACACACTACATATATATATGGTCCTCGCCGATACCCCAGGAGCAACAGTGTCCCAAATTTGCTGGGAAGTGGCGGTGCGGTCCCCTACGGCACTGCGTAGGATCCTACGGTCTTGGCGTGCATCCGTGCGTCGCTGCGGTCCGGTCCCAGGTCGACGGGCACGTGCACCTTCCGCCGACCACTGGCGACAACATCGATGTACTGTGGAGACCTCACGCCCCACGTGTTGAGCAATTCGGCGGTACGTCCACCCGGCCTCCCGCATGCCCACTATACGCCCTCGCTCAAAGTCCGTCAACTGCACATACGGTTCACGTCCACGCTGTCGCGGCATGCTACCAGTGTTAAAGACTGCGATGGAGCTCCGTATGCCACGGCAAACTGGCTGACACTGACGGCGGCGGTGCACAAATGCTGCGCAGCTAGCGCCATTCGACGGCCAACACCGCGGTTCCTGGTGTGTCCGCTGTGCCGTGCGTGTGATCATTGCTTGTACAGCCGTCTCGGAGTGTCCGGAGCAAGTATGGTGGGTCTGACACACCGGTGTCAATGTGTTCTTTTTTCCATTTCCAGGAGTGTATATATTCTGTAGGCATAGTCTGAGAGCAAACGCAGCCAATCCGCGCGGCGAAACTTCACTGTAATATATATATATAACGCTGTAGCTTCGCCGCGCGGTTAGAGGTGCCATGTCACGAATTGCGTGCCCCCTGCCGCAGGAGGTTCGAGTCCTCCCTAGGGCGTGTGTGTGTGTGTGTGTGTGTGTGTGTGTGTGTGTGTGTGTGTGTGTGTCGTCCATAGCGTAATTTAGTTTAAGTAGTGTGTAAGTCTAGGGACCGATGACCTCAGCAGTTTCGTCCCTTAGGAATTCGCACACATTTGAAAATTTCAACTGAAGCTCCAAACAAACTGGTACAGGCATGCGTATTCAGATACACAGAGGTAGGTAAACAGGCAGAATACGGCGCTGCGGTCGGCAAAGCCTGTATAAGGCAACGAGTTCAAAAAATGGTTCAAATGGCTCTGAGCACTATGGGACTCAACTGCTGTGGTCATAAGTCCCCTAGAACTTAGAACTGCTTAAACCGAACTAACCTAAGGACAGCACACAACACCCAGCCATCACGAGGCAGAGAAAAATCCCTGACCCCGCCGGGAATCGAACCCGGGAACCGGGGCGTGGGAAGCGAGAACGCTACCGCACGACCACGAGATGCGGGCAAGACAACAAGTGTCTGGTGCAGTTGTTAGATCGGCTACTGCTGCTACAGTGGCAGGTTGTCGAGATTTAAGTGAGTTTGAACTTGCTGTTATTAGTCGTCGCACGAGTGATGGCTCACAGCATCTCCGAGGTAGCGATGGAGTGCGGATTTTCTCGTACGACCATTTCAGGAATGAACCCCGTCAGTATCACGAGTCCGGTAAAACATCAAATATCCGACATCGCTGCTGCCGGAAAAAGATGCTGCAAGGACGGGACCAACGGCGACTGAAGAGAATCGTTCAACGTGACAGAAGTGCAAACCTTCCGCAGATTTCAATGCCGGGCCATCAGCAAGTGTCAGCGTGCCAACTATTCAACGAAACATCGCCGATATGGGCTTTCGGAGCCGAAGGCCCACTCGTGTACTCTCGATGACTGCACGACACGAAGCTTTACGCCTCGCCGGGGCCCGTCAACACCGACATTGGATTGTTGATGACTGGAAACATGTTGCCTGGTCGCACGAGTCTCGTTTCAGACTGTATCGAGCGTGTATGGAGACAATCTCATGAATCCTTTTTTTTGTGGTTTTAGGGCGCACAACTTCAATGGTCATTAGCGCCCTGACTACTCTAAGAACGCACCGCGAGGCACAAGTGGACAACAACAACTAAAAGGGAAAACACGATAAAAGACAGACTGACAGGCATAGGATTAAAAAACAGCATCATCAAATGTCCTTAGCGAGGTTTGTCAAATTGATAAAACGAAGAACACGAGCAGCTGCTCGTGGGTCATCCGCTAAAAGGGCATCTAAAGTACATGGCAGGTTAAGATCTAGACGCAGTGTGTTAAAATCTGGACAGGACATTAAAATGTGTCGAACCGTCAGCAAGTGCCCACATGGGCAGAACGGCGCTGGCGCAGCCGTCAGCAGATGGCGATGGCTGAACCGGCAGTGTCCAATTCTTAACCGGGCCAAAACTACCTCCTCCCGCCGAGAAGGGCGTGAGGAGGACGTCCGAGCCACGGGAAGAGGTTTTAAGGCCCGAAGCTTGTTGTCGGTAAGTGCAGCCCAATCGGCATGCCACAGCGACACAACGCGCCGACAAATGACCCTGCTAAAATCGGACGAAGGGACACAACAAGAAGCTGTCCGAGGCTGGAGGACCGCAGCCTTGGCCGCGGCATCTGCAGCTTCGTTCCCAGGGATACCGACACGGCCAGGAACCCACATAAAGCTAACCGGAGAACCGACGTCCACCAGCTGCTGAAGAGAGCGTTGGATCCGGTGTACGAAAGGGTGAACCGGGTACGGATCACTGAGGCTCTGGATGGCGCTCAGGGAATCGGAGCAGATGACATAAGCAGAATGTCGGTGGCGGCAGATGTAAAGAACAGCCTGGTAGAGGGCAAAGAGCTCAGCTGTGAAGTCACATGAATCCATGGACTCTGCATGTCAGCAGGGGAGTGTTCAAGCTGGTGGAGGCTCTGTAATGGTGTGGGGGCGTGTGCAGTTGGAGTGATGTGGGACGCCTGGTACGTCTAGATACGACTCTGACAGGTGACACGTACGTAAGCATCCTGCCTGATCACCTGCATCCATTCGTGTCCACTGTGCGTTCCGACGGACTTGGACAATTCCAGCAGGACAATGCGTGCTTTCTGCGTGCTAATGACTGTCTTAACACAGTCAAGACAAATTGGTTTTTCACGAATAATGGCTGCACCTTCCAGCCAAACGGACAACCGGCTCTCTTTGAGTGTCTACCTGTCTGTCTCTTGAAAATATTCACCACACGACAGTTCGAACACCGTCTCTGACGTCAAACCGTTCATGAGAATCCCTATCGGGGAAATGGTAGCGGCCCCCGCGTCATTTCTGTCACGTGACAGCAACTACTACCAACAACAACAGTACTTTCTGGTTGATACGCAATATCGGTCCATGAAGTTTTGATTGTGCGTTGTGCTACAGCACTGAATGCAGATTTTTCGTCTTTCTGAGGCGGACGGGTTTAAATCCGCTGAAACCGTGATAAAGGTTAATTAAACACCACCAATGTTTGGAACTGGTTGGCTGTCTCTTTCAGCCGGCCGGAGTGGCCGAGCTGTTCTAGGCGCCACAGTCTGGAACCGCGCGACCGCTACGGTAGCAGGTTCGATTCCTGCCTCGGGTATGGATGTGTGTGATGTTCTTAGGTTAGTTAAGTTTAAGTAGTTCTAGGTTCTGGGGGACTGATGACCTCAGATGTTAAGTCCCATGGTGCTCAGAGCCATTTGAGCCATTTTTGTCTCTTTCACCTGCTACTACGTAACCTAATTCCCTTAAAGGAATGGAAAAAGCATTATGCACACCTTTTAACTGAAGATAGGTCATATCACACGGAAGGGAGTGAAGAGGAGATGAAAGTAAATGATGGAAATGTAAACATTACAAGAGAGGAAGTAAGTTGTGGATTAATTAAAGCGAAGAATGGCCGATCACCTGGTCCAGGAAAAATTCCTGTTCAGTTGTTGAAGGCTGGAGGAAAATATCAGAAGAAACGAATAAGCTGCCTCATGAACAACTGTTGTAATAGGACTCTAATTCCCTCAGGATGGAAAGAGTCGTATATGGTTTCTGTTTTCAAGAGAGGAAATAGAAAAGAGACAGACTGCTATAGAGGCATTAGAGCCAACTGTACAATGAGCCGCTTATTGGGAAAGATAATGTTTGAAAAAAAAATGGACAAAATGTAGGCCACAATATTGGGGAAGACCAGAGCGGGTTTAATCAAAACAGATCATGTCCAGATATTCTATTTATTTTACAACAACTAATGGAGAAATTTACACCAGTGGGGAAGAAGTTACACATTGCCTTTGTCGATTTAGCAAAAGCTTACGATACTGTCCCTAGAGCTAAGCTGTGGGAACCTATGAAAGATATAGGTATGGATGTTCACCTTTTACAAATAACTATTGAAATGTACAGAGATAATGTGAACGAGTTTCAAAGTTATCAGGACCTAAAAATGTCACTAAACGTTTGCGACAAGACTACAGAATGTCACCCATCTTGTTCAGTTGAAATGTAGAAGTGGCTCCCAGAAATTTAAAGAACATCTGGAAAGGAATGGAAATCACTGTCAACAATGTACAGATCTTTTCGTTAAGTTTTGCTGACGATCGAGCTATTATAGCACAAGATGACCCTGAGTTCATGATACGACGATTATATTCACGAATACAACAGATGGTGACTACAAATGAGTCTAACAAAAACAGAGCGTCTGTTGGTGAATAGTGATGCTAAATTTGAAGTACACATCAATGACAAAGCAGTTATGAGACAGGTAGAGAAATTTAAATATCTCGCGGCACATATTGATAAAAATTAATTGGGACATACAGAAGTAAAATATAGATTACAGAAAAGCAGGAAAGTGTTGGGGTGTATGAATTCTTTTTGGTGGGATAAGAATATTTGAAACAGCAATAAGAAAAGAGTAGGTAAGAATAAGTGCCATACTATGGATCAGAACTATGGATCTTAAATGCCGATCTCAAAAGAAGACTAATAGCTGTCGAAACGGATTATTTGCGTACGAGTGGCAGAATATGAAGAATCGAAAGGAAAACTAGTGACGAAGTAAGAGCTAGAATGAAGGCAAATGATACAGATGTAGACAGAATTGAAGCAAAATCATTAAAATTGTACGGAGATATGATGATAATACCAGACCATCGGTGGCCAAGGAAGGTTTATGAATGGAAACCACCCGGCAGATGTAGGCGCGTAAGACCACGACATTCCTGGACAGACCACATAAATTGAGTAATGGAACATCGCAGCATCGACAAGTAGGTGCGCTGAATGAAGAGGCTTGGCGGAGGATAACAGCAATACAGCAAGATGATGTTATTAATTAATCTTTGTATTCATTAATCCTGAAACAATAATAATATTCTGTAACCGTTGCAGAAGTGGGGCCGTGTTCAAAATATTGAACATTTAAACCACTTAACTGACTGAAAGTAATTATCAGACTCCTTTGATTAGATTCACAAATAACAAAAATTCCACTACATTACACGAGATTGGAACCTACGGCCACCTACACGCCAGGTTTAAACGCTAACAGTTGCGCTACGGCATAGCGCTATATTCTGCGGCTATATTTATGACTGATGGCTCTATTGCCACGATGAATTGCAGCCTTCAAAATTTCGGCTTCACAGAATGTCGTGCGAAACTTGTCTGTCTAACGTGAGCTGACATCTGCGATTACAACAATTGTATATGTGACGCTGAATCGCGTATCGCACGCAAGTATACAGTAGTCTTTGATCAGTACTGTATGTCAAAAGCGTGTATGTCTTTTGTTTTTGGTGTGCTGGTCATACGCGGAGAATTACGAAATAAAAGTTCCAGACCCACGACTGTGGTCCAAATACACCCTGGAAGAATGCCGGACGAGGAACTGGAAGTGAAGTGAAGTGAACTACACTACTGGCCATTAAAAATGCTACACCACGAAGATGACGTGCTACAGACGCGAAATTTAACCGACAGGAAGAAGACGCTGTGACATGCAAATGATTAGCTTTTCAGAGCATTGAATACAAGGTTGGCGCCGGTGGCGACACCTACAACGTGCTGACACAAGGAAAGTTTCCAACCGAATTCCCGTACACAAAGAGCGGTTGACCGGCGTTGCCTGGTGAAACGTTGTTGTGATGCCTCGCGTAAAGAGGAGAAATGCGTACCATCACGTTTCAGACTTTGATTGTAGCCTGTCGCGATTGCGGTTTATCGTATCGCGACATTGCTGCTCGCGTCGGTCAAGATCCAATGACTTAGCAGAATATGGAATAGGTGGGTTCAGGAGGGTAATACGGAACGCCGTGCTGGATCCCAACGGCCTCGTATCACTAGCAGTCGAGATGACAGGCATCTTATCCGCACGGCTGTAACGGATCGTGCAGCCACGTCTCGATCCGCGAGTCAACAGGTGGGGACGTTTGCAAGACGACAACCGTCTGCACGAACAGTTTGACGACGTTTGCAGCAGCACGGACTACCAGCTCGGAGACCGTGGCTGCGGTTACCCTTGACGCTGCATCACAGACAGGAGCGCCTGCGATGGTGTACTCGACGACGAACCTGGGTGCACAAATTACAAAACGTCATTTTTTCGGATGAATCCAGGTTCTATTTACAGCATCACGATGGTCGCATCCGCATTTGGCGACATCGCGGTGAACGCACATTGGAAGCGTGTATTCGTCATCGCCATACTGGCGTATCACCCGGCGTGATGGTATGGGGTGGCATTGGTTACACGTCTCGGTCATCTCTTGTTCGCATTGACGGCACTTTAAACAGTGGACGTTACATTTAAGATGTGTTACGACCCGTGGTTCTACCCTCCTTTCGATCCCTGCGAAACCCTACATTTCAGCAGGATAATGCACGACCGGAGATTGCAGGTCCCATACGGGCCTTTCTGGATACAGAAAATGTTCGATTGCTGACCTGGCCAGCACATTCTCCAGATCTCCCACCAATTGAAAACGTCTGGTCAATGGTGGCCGAGCAACTGGCTCGTCACAATACGCCAGTCACTACTCTCGGTGAACTGTGGTATCGTGTTGAAGCTGCGCAGGCAGCTGTACCTGTACACGCCATCCGAGCTCTGTTTGACTCAATGCCCAGGCGTATCGAGGCCGTTAGTACGGCCAGAGGTGGTTGTTCTGGGTACTGATTTCTCAGGATCTATGCACCAAAATTGCGTGCAAATGTAATCACATGTCAGTTCTGGTATAATATATTTGTCCAATCCCGTTTATGATCTGCATTTCTTCTTCAGCGGATCAGACAGCAACCTAGTTCTCTGCCGCGTATGGGAGAAGTATCCTCCGCCACATACCGATGTGGCCTTCCGGGGTAAAGGCGGAGATGTGCCGATGTACGCCGGGCACAAGAAAGGCGCCAGTTTAGCGCCGCGGGAGGTTTCGTCCCCAGGGGCGTCGGTTCGCCTTTAAGTCTGCCGGTATCGACAACTGTGGGTTACCGGGGAGTCCGTACTACTTGTTGATGGCGGAAGCGGGGGAGCAGGGTGGCCATCACGAAGCGCTGGTGTCTGTCCGTTCCCCCAGACGGCGGCAGAAACCGGGAGGCACAAAACTCCCAGATGTTGTCTGCGTCCACATTACACCTGCACGGCGAATCGACTTAAAACTCGGGACTATGTAATCTTGTGAACTGTAGACCCCAAACATAGCCACAAAGAAGATAACTGCCTAGAAACCGTGGGTAACAGAACAAATTTTTCATCTACATCTACATGATTACTCTGCAATTCACATTTAAGTGCTTGGCACAGGGTTCATCGAACCACAATCACACTGTCTCCCTACCATTCCACTCCCGAACAGCGCGCGGGAAAAACGGACACCTAAACCTTTCTGTTCGAGCTCTGATTTCTCTTGTTTTATTTTGATGATCATTCCTACCTATGTAGGTTGGGCTCGACAAAATATTTTCGCATTCGGAAGAGAAAGTTGGTGAGCGAAATTTCGTAAATAGATCTCGCCGCGACGAAAAACGTCTTTGCTTTAATGACTTCCATCCCAACTCGCGTAT
Organism: Schistocerca cancellata; assembly: GCF_023864275.1. Classification (NCBI taxonomy): domain Eukaryota; kingdom Metazoa; phylum Arthropoda; class Insecta; order Orthoptera; family Acrididae; genus Schistocerca; species Schistocerca cancellata. The sequence goes on from NC_064636.1 coordinate 15,098,740, forward strand.
CATATCTGCCACACCCTCTCCCCTATTACGTGATAATACAAAACGAGCTGCCCTTTTTTTGCACCCTTTCGATGTCCTCCGTCAATCCCACCTGGTAAGGATCCCACACCGCGCAGCAATATTCTAACAGAGGACGAACCAGTGTAGTGTAAGCTGTCTCTTTAGTGGACTTGTAGCATCTTCCAAGTGTCCTGCCAATGAAACGCAACCTTTGGCTCGCCTTCCGCACAATATTATCTGTGTGGTCTTTCCAACTGAAGTTGCTCGTAATTTTAACACCCAGGTACTTAGTTGAATTGACAGCCTCGAGAATTGTACTATTGATCGAGCAATCGAATTCCAACGGATTTCTTTTGGAACTCGTGTGGATCACCTCACACTTTTCGTTATTTAGCGTCAACTGCCACCTGCCACACCGTACAGCAATCTTTTCTAAATCGCTTTGCAACTGATACTGGTCTTCGGATGACCTTACTAGACGGTAAATTACAGCATCATCTGCGAACAACCTAAGAGAACTGCTCAGATTGTCACCCAGGTCATTTATATAGATCAGGAAGAGCAGAGGTCCCAGGACGCTTCCCTGGGGAACACCTGATATCACTTCAGTTTTACTCGACGATTTTCCGTCTATTACTACGAACCGCGACCTTCCTGACAGGAAATCACGAATCCAGTCGCACAACTGAGACGATACCCCGTAGGCCCGCAGCTTGATTAGATGTCGCTTGTGAGGAACGGTGTCAAAAGCTTTCCGGAAATCTAGAAATACGGAATCAACTTGAGATCCCCTGTCGATAGCGGCCATTACTTCGTGCGAATAAAGAGCTAGCTACGACGATGAAAGGAGGAAGTACAAAAATGTTCAGTATTTGTACGTTGCATTGTATTTTTCTTACGCTGCGAGGAAGACTGTTCATGGCACATATTCAGCTTCGACAAGAATCCACGCTTCAATTCCAGTACTGCAAGTAGTAATTATCTCTCACTACGCAAGTTTGCTGCCGATTCACACTATTTGTGTGCCGGCCGAGGTGGCCGAGCGGTTCTAGGCGCTACAGTCTGGAACCGCGCGACCTCTACTGTTGAAGGTTCGAATCCTGCCTCGGGCACGGGTGTGTGTGACGTCCTTAGGTTTAAGTAGTTCTAAGTTCTAAGGGACTGATGACCTCAGAAGTTAAGTCCCATAGTGCTCGCAGCCATTTGAACCAACACTCTGTGTGTTAGCTGTTGGTCTACCTCCGAGTACGGTTGCTCCAAAATCGACCATCAGACCTAACAAACGGCATCAAACCAGTCAGAAGAATGACGACTCGAAAGAAATCATACTGCGAGCTAAATAAAAAGAAAGGGACAAATCAGATAAGTGGTTTTGTAGTTATATAGCGCCAGTCTTACACCCGGAACTGAAGTCTCTCATTTCAAACGCATATTCCCGTACACGGAACCGCATTTAAATGAGACATCCATTTTTTTCACCAGAAATGATCTGTTTGTGTAGTAAATGCAACAAAAATCTATATACATAAAAGAAAGTCGTGTTAGTTACACTGTTTATAACTCGAGAACTGCTCCACCGATTTGGCTGAAATTGGTAGAGAGAGAACTTAGAACTAGGAGATGGACATAGGATACTTTTTATCCCGTTCGACAGCTATAAAACGTGGTATAACAAAAACGCATCTGACATGGAATAACAAAACGCAAATGACAGCTAAACGTCTATTGTTAAGTATCAGTATATACACTCCTGGAAATTGAAATAAGAACACCGTGAATTCATTGTCCCAGGAAGGGGAAACTTTATTGACACATTCCTGGGGTCAGATACATCACATGATCACACTGACAGAACCACAGGCACATAGACACAGGCAACAAAGCATGCACAATGTCGGGACTAGTACAGTGTATATCCACCTTTCGCAGCAATGCAGGCTGCTTTTCTCCCATGGAGACGATCGTAGAGATGCTGGATGTAGTCCTGTGGAACGGCTTGCCATGCCATTTCCACCTGGCGCCTCAGTTGGACCAGCGTTCGTGCCGGACGTGCAGACCGCGTGAGACGACGCTTCATCCAGTCCCAAACATGCTCAATGGGGAACAGATCCGGAGATCTTGCTGGCCAGGGTAGTTGACTTACACCTTCTAGAGCACGTTGGGTGGCACGGGATACATGCGGACGTGCATTGTCCTGTTGGAACAGCAAGTTCCCTTGCCGGTCTAGGAATGGTAGAACGATGGGTTCGATGACGGTTTGGATGTACCGTGCACTATTCAGTGTCCCCTCGACGATCACCAGTGGTGTACGGCCAGTGTAGGAGATCGCTCCCCACACCATGATGCCGGGTGTTGGCCCTGTGTGCCTCGGTCGTATGCAGTCCTGATTGTGGCGCTCACCTGCACGGCGCCAAACACGCATACGACCATCATTGGCACCAAGGCAGAAGCGACTCTCATCGCTGAAGACGACACGTCTCCATTCGTCCCTCCATTCACGCCTGTCGCGACACCACTGGAGGCGGGCTGCACGACGTTGGGGCGTGAGCGGAAGACGGCCTAACGGTGTGCGGGACCGTAGCCCAGCTTCACGGAGACGGTTGCGAATGGTCCTCGCCGATACCCCAGGAACAACAGTGTCCCTAATTTGCTGGGAAGTGGCGGTGCGGTCCCCTACGGCACTGCGTAGGATCCTACGGTCTCGGCGTGCATCCGTGCGTCGCTGCGGTCCGGTCCCAGGTCGACGGGCACGTGCACCTTCCGCCGACCACTGGCGACAACATCGATGTACTGTGGAGACCTCACGCCCCACGTGTTGAGCAATTCGGCGGTACGTCCACCCGGCCTCCCGCATGCCCACTTTACGCCCTCGCTCAAAGTCCGTCAACTGCACATACGGTTCACGTCCACACTGTCGCGGCATGCTACCAGTGTTAAAGACTGCGATGGAGCTCCGTATGCCACGGCAAACTGGCTGACAGTGACGGCGGCGGTGCACAAATGCTGCGCAGCTAGCGCCATTCGACGGCCAACACCGCGGTTCCTGGTGTGTCCGCTGTGCCGTGCGTGTGATCATTGCTTGTACAGCCCTCTCGCAGTGTCCGGAGCAAGTATGGTGGGTCTGACACACCGGTGTCAATGTGTTCTTTTTTCCATTTCCAGGAGTGTACATAATTCAGAATGAGATCATTGGTAAAATGCATTTATTCAAATGTATTTACTGTGTAACAAATGAAGATGAAGCCACCAGCTATCCAATTGGATTTTTAAACTCCTCGGATGTGCCTGGCCTACCAACGCACAGTTTACGCCCAAATGTTGGCTCCGTAGTAATCATGCTTCGAAACGTAAACAAACCAAAGCTGTGCAACGGTACGCGTTTGATGGTAAGTAAATTGATCAACAACGTTGTTTACGCGACGATACGCAAAGGAAAATTTGAAGGTGAGGAAGTTCTCATTCCGAGGACTCCAACCGATACGCCGTTTGAGTTTAAAAAGACTTCAATTTCCGATCCGTCCTGCATTAGCCATGACCATTAACAAATCGCAAGGCCAATCCTTGGAAGTTTGTGGTTCAAATCTGGAATATCCATGTTTTCCACACGGTCAGTTATATGTGGCACGTTCACGGATCGGAAGACCATCTGCGTTGTTTGCTCCTGTGACTGATAATAAAAAATGGCGTGTATCACAAGGTACGTAATGGAAGAGTGGAAGCTATGCACCAAAAATCATAAAGAATAAAGAATCATTAAAATAATTTCTTATGTGTATTTCCTAATAAAGAATTGAACTTGACATCCAAAATGCGATTAATTATTGGCTTTAAGGCGGGACAGAGTTCGGCGGGTCAACTAGTAGTTTTATAAACATATACTAGTCGTACCGAAATACTAACGTGTTAAAGATCTGTTTCTTTTTCTGTGCAGTTCCGATGAAGTCGATTTGTCGTGGAGACTGCTAAATAGCTTCCTCTGATTTAGTTCGCAATTTGCGACACCGAAACACCTCACGTTAACTAAGACCACAGAAGCATGGTCCTTTGTGAATGTACTTTTGACCAAAATGCGATTCTGGCTTTCGTAATGAAATACTTTCATAAAAATTTCCCATCCCTTATTTCATCGCTTTACGGGTTGAATTTCCAAAACCAGCGAAACATTTTTATTTCTAACTCGGAAAGCAAATACAAATTTTCATAGATTTATCTTTAAAATGATGTTATAATGGAACATTTTTGTAAAAGTTTTCATCCCCTACTTTCACCTGGAGCTTGAACTTCAAGAAACACCGAAACACGCGTTTTTTGTTTATTTCTTAATGATATCACTTATCGGTTTTCATACACGTAGCTTTAAAAATGCTTTAGTAGTTCTTTAGTAACGATTTGTTTCCAAAAAACTCTTTCACCCACTATTTCACTCCCATAGGTGTTGAATTTCTAAAACTGTTGCACGCGTATTTTTTATTTCTCACTGAGAAATCAGTTACCAATTTTCATAGTTCTAGCTTCAAAATACCCTAAATAGCGACATTTTTTTAAAAAAAACCTATCATTTTCTGTTTCACCCCACTAGGAGTGGAATTTAGGGCAATCACTTCTTGAACGATGTCTACACTATCACATCGGCACCGTCTCCAAACTTCAAGTCTCTACCGTTAGTAGTTTGGGCTTAGCGAGGAAGAGTCAGCGAATCAGTCTGTTGCTATTTTATCGCCTCAGCGTTAGAATTTTCAAAAACAGTGTAATGCGTATTTTTTTTTCATCTGTAACCGAGAAGTCAAACAGCAATTTTCAAAGATTTGGCTTTAAAAAGACTTTCGCAATGAAGTATTTTCAAAAAAAAGTTTCACCCTTTAGCAGCTGAATTTCCGACAACAGTGAAATGCGTATGTTTTTTTTTTTCTAACAGCGAAGCCAAATACAAATTTTCACAGATTTAGCTTCAAAGATGCTCGCCCAGTGAAAGATTTCCATAGAAAGCTTGATCCCCCGTTACACACCACACAGGGATTGACTTTCCAAAAGCAGCGAAACACGTATTTTTTTCATTTCTAACTGAGAAGCAAAATTTAAATTTTCATAGATTTAGCTTTAAAAATGCTTTCATAATAAAATATTTTCATACAAATTTCACCTCCTATTTCACATCCTTGTGGGCTCAATTTCGAAAAACAGTGAAACAGGATTTTTTTTTTATTTGTAACCCAGAAGTCATTTCTAACTGAGAAGCAAAATTTAAATTTTCATAGATTTAGCTTTAAAAATGCTTTCATAATAAAATATTTTCATACAAATTTCACCTCCTATTTCACATCCTTGTGGGCTCAATTTCGAAAAACAGTGAAACAGGAATTTTTTTTTATTTGTAACCCAGAAGTCATTTCTAACTGAGAAGCAAAATTTAAATTTTCATAGATTTAGCTTTAAAAATGCTTTCATAATAAAATATTTTCGTACAAATTTCACCTCCTATTTCACATCCTTGTGGGCTCAATTTCGAAAAACAGTGAAACAGGAATTTTTTTTTTATTTGTAACCCAGAAGTCAAATACCAGTGTTCACAGATGTAGCTTTAAGAATACTTTAGCAGTTCTTTAATAAGTAATATTTAAAAAAAAAAAAAAGCTTTTACCCTCCATTTCACTGGCATAGGGTTAAACTTACAAAATTTCTGAAACATGTATTTCTCTATTTCTGAGCGAGTAACCAAATACCAGTTTTCGTGGGTCTAGCTTCAAAATTGCCGCAACAGCGACATTAAAAAAAAAAAAAAAACAGCAGAGGACATTTTAATGTACACTGTATAGTTTTACAAATAAATTCATACACCCTTGTTAGCAAGACCAGGAAGGATTCAGAATTCACACTCATAGCAGAGGAAGTTCAAAAACACAACACAAATTTTTTTTTTACATGTGAAAGTTCATCTTTTTTTTCACTTGGTATTGGCTGCATTTGTTGCTGTAGGTGCACTTTTCTTCATAAGTAAGAGAGATTCTTCGATGAATACAAACCATAAGCTCTAGAATTTCCCAAATTTGTTGAAAACTGTGGTAAAAATTGAGATAATTAACTATAAAATTCGAGTTTTCTCTAAACACGAAGTTTAAAACGTAAAAGCCCATTCATTTTTCCCATAGATTAAATAAATTCTAGAGTTTCATACACCTGTAAGTATGGTTTGTAAGCTGTGCAAAATTCATCGAAGAATATCTTTTACTTATGAAGAAAAGTGTACCTATAGCAACAAATGGAGCCAACAGTAAGTGAAAAAAAAAATCAGGAAATTTCACATTTAAAAAATATTATTTTTTCGTGTTTTTGAACTTCCACTGCTATGAGTGTGAATCCTGAATCCTTCCTGGTCATGCTGGCAAAGTTTTATGGATGTATCTGTAAAATTATAGACAGTGTAAATCGAAATGTCTTGTGGTGCCTCTCCTGCTCCAAGTTGGCCCGTTTCATGTCCTACCCCCCCCCCTTAACCTCCTTAGGATTGAAATTTAGAAAAATATCTTCTTAAACGACGGCTGCAGTATAAGATCCACACATCTTCGGCAAATTTCAAGTTTCTGCCGGCCGGTGTGGCCGTGCGGTTCTAGGCGCTTCAGTCTGGAACCGCGTGACTGCTACGGTCGCAGGTTCGAATCCTGCCTCGGGCATGGATGTGTGTGATGTCCTTAGGTTAGTTAGGTTTAAGTAGTTCTAAGTTCTAGGGGACTGATGACCACAGCTGTTAAGTCCCATAGTGCTCAGAGCCATTTTTTCAAGTTTCTATCCTTCGCTGTCTGCCTAGACAGCTATAAATTAATCGGTCAGGACAGTGAAAAGCAACAGTTTTGTAACAGTCCCTCAAAGTATGCCAAAATTCCGTACACTCGTATTTCGTTCATTAGGCGGCAGTGCGCCACTGCATAGAACGCCTTCCGGAAGTGAAGGAACCCAGTATTCACACCCGGGTGCCGGCATCTACTGCTTTCTCGGTCCCGTGGAGGAAAAATGCCAACTGCTTTTCAGAATATTCCCCTCTCTTGCGCTGTACATCTCATTACCGAACTGCACCACGCGTGTGTCATTTGTGAAATACTACGTTGCAAGTAAGACTCCGCCTAAAAGTACAATTACGTCAACATAGAATGTTTGAGGAGTACCCAGAAACTAAAAGCAGATTTACGGCAGCACAGTATGTTCCACGAGTACGATAATACTGAAAGCATTACTACTGCAAGTATAGTATGTTTCACAAGTACGTTACACCTGAAAGGAGTATTGCGGCAGTACAGTATGTTTCAGAAGTGCATCACAAGTCAAAGCAGCATTAGGGCAGTACAGTGCGTTTCACAAGTACGTTAAAAGTCAAAGCAGCATTAGGGAAGTACAGTATGTCTCACAAGTACGTCCGAGTAGTATTTCAGCACACTGCGTCGGAATATTTGGACACTTTAAACCTACTTACGGCTATCCGGGTGCGTCACGAAGCGTCATGGATGACTTCCTGCCGAGACAGTGGAAGCCTTCCTCTGGAGTAACGTTCGCAACAGCCGTCTGCTGTCCCGGCGACAGAAAAATGTTACACACAGCGGAGTGCTACGCCCACTGCGTGTCACGCACACACGCAAAGACGGCACGTCAGCCGTGCGATATCGCAGCAAGACAGTCGCAGTCGCAGACAAGCGCAGTCGGTCGATCTAATCTAATCGCAGAGTCGATTACGAACGTCACAGGCGTGACCGATCTTTCCTCGCAGCGGATCCTCCTACCCGATAACGGCAGCGTCTTGCGCGGAAGGCCTTCGAGTTTATCTACCGGCGCCCAGAAGATGGCGGCGACTTCCTACGGAGGAAAACAAACAACTCACGTACTGTCACTCACAAATCTTCTTCCGTGCCGCGACAACTGAGAACACACACACGTCACCGGTCCGGCCTCGAACTCGGGCTTACGACGCAGCGGCGAAAAACGACTTCCGACATCGCAATCTACATCCATACTCCGCAAGCCACCTGGCGGTGTGTGGCGGAGGGTACCTTGAGTACCTCTATCGGTTCTCCCTTCTATGTAAACACTACTTTACCACACGGTGTTGGAAATACTGTCTAACTGCAGGGTGTTTCACAGGTCTTAAATACACTCCTGGAAATTGAAATAAGGACACCGTGAATTCATTCTCCCAGGAAGGGGAAACTTTATTGACACATTCCTGGGGTCAGATACATCACATTATCACACTGACAGAACCACAGGCACATAGACACAGGCAACAGAGCATGCACAATGTCGGCACTAGTACAGTGTATATCCACCTTTCGCAGCAATGCAGGCTGCTATTCTCCCATGGAGACGATCGTATAGTGCTGGATGTAGTCCTGTGGAACGGCTTGCCATGCCATTTCCACCTGGCGCCTCAGTTGGACCAGCGTTCGTGCTGGACGTGCAGACCGCGTGAGACGACGCTTCATCCAGTCCCAAACATGCTCAATGGGGGACAGATCCGGAGATCTTGCTGGCCAGGGTAGTTGACTTACACCTTCTAGAGCACGTTGGGTGGCACGGGATACATGCGGACGTGCATTGTCCTGTTGGAACAGCAAGTTCCCTTGCCGGTCTAGGAATGGTGGAACGATGGGTTCGATGACGGTTTGGATGTACCGTGCACTATTCAGTGTCCCCTCGACGATCACCAGTGGTGTACGGCCAGTGTAGGAGATCGCTCCCCACACCATGATGCCGGGTGTTGGCCCTGTGTGCCTCGGTCGTATGCAGTCCTGATTGTGGCGCTCACCTGCACGGCGCCAAACACGCATACGACCATCATTGGCACCGAGGCAGAAGCGACTCTCATCGCTCAAGACGACACGTCTCCATTCGTCCCTCCATTCACGCCTGTCGCGACACCACTGGAGGCGGGCTGCACGATGTTGGGGCGTGAGCGGAAGACGGCCTAACGGTGTGCGGGACCGTAGCCCAGCTTCATGGAGACGGTTGCGAATGGTCCTCGCCGATACCCCAGGAGCAACAGTGTCCCTAATTTGCTGGGAAGTGGCGGTGCGGTCCCCTACGGCACTGCGTAGGATCCTACGGTCTTGGCGTGCATCCGTGCGTCGCTGCGGTCCGGTCCCAGGTCGACGGGCACGTGCACCTTCCGCCGACCACTGGCGACAACATCGATGTACTGTGGAGACCTCACGCCCCACGTGTTGAGCAATTCGGCGGTACGTCCACCCGGCCTCCCGCTTGCCCACTATACGCCCTCGCTCAAAGTCCGTCAACTGCACATACGGTTCACGTCCACGCTGTCGCGGCATGCTACCAGTGTTAAAGACTGCGATGGAGCTCCGTATGCCACGGCAAACTGGCTGACACTGACGGCGGCGGTGCACAAATGCTGCGCAGCTAGCGCCATTCGACGGCCAACACCGCGGTTCCTGGTGTGTCCGCTGTGCCGTGCGTGTGATCATTGCTTGTACAGCCCTCTCGCAGTGTCCGGAGCAAGTATGGTGGGTCTGACACACCGGTGTCAATGTGTTCTTTTTTCCATTTCCAGGAGTGTATATCAATTCTGACATTTACTTCTACTTCGCTGCAGGCTGTTTAACAAATCTCACAGACGGTAAGAATGAACAGTAAGCATTACTTTAGCACTGGGTGATACGAAAGTTAAGTCCCGTATCATCTAACCACAATGTGTTTCAGAAGTCTCCGATACCGCGCGGAAGATGTAACTATTATTTTGCCACAAGGATTTGCGAAAGTTAAGTAGTCTCTGCTATATAACCTCAGGGGCTTCTGCATGTCTTGCAGAGATTATGAATGTGTTAAAAATATTTTTTTACACACAATGTTTTGGAAAAGTTAAGCTGTGTGTTTCGTAAGCCTGAATCACGTTAATAAGAATGAGTTGAAAATACTACTTTATCACAAGATGTTGCGGAATTTAATTCGGCGTTACTAGCAGTCCACAGGGTGTTTTACAAGTCTCGCACGTATCAAGAACGAACTGTAACAATTACCTACCACTGGGTAGGACACCTGAATAATATGTTTAGTACCTTAGCCATATTCAGCAAGCGCCAGCCAACTTCTTGAAAGAAAGAAAAAAAAGTGAGCAACCAGTTGCAGAAAAGAAATTTTATTTCTTTACCGCCCTCAGTCGCCTGGGGGCCTTCTTCAAAGATTAGAGCTATGGCATTATTAGCGCAAAAAATAAGCAAGTGTAATACAGGATATTAGCGTAGACATATCGATCAAAATGGATATACACATCAGGTTGTGGCGTGATGTTTGCACTGCATGTTTGGTTACCTCAAACCATTTCTGTACATGCACTACGATCTACATAACTAAATATTATGCTGCATACAAATGATTATTTTTTACGCTCGATAATAATGCGATAGCTCTTTCTTTTCAGCGAATGATACGGAACTATTACTTTACCACAGGGTTTTGGGAAGTTGAGTCGTCGGCACCATCTAAGCACAGTGTGTTCTATAATTTCACGCACGTTGCGAATGTGGCAAAAATATTACTTTAACACAGTGTGTTACGAAAATTAGATCACGCTACTAGCAACCCACAGGGCGTTTCACAGGTCTCGCACACATTAAGAATGAACATCAGCAACGACTGATAGCAAAGTGAAGTATGCGATACCATCCAACCACAATGCTTTACAAGTCTCGGGCAGCTCAATAATATGTTTAGCACCTTATCCATCATAAGCATTATCGCATTATTAGCGAGCGCCGAAAACAGGTAGGTGTATGCAGGATATTACGGTAGTCATGTGGGTCAAAGTGCATGTACATGTATGGTACAAAGAAGCCGGACATCAATTTCTGGCGTGATGTATGCACATGTTGTTTAGTTTCCTTACGCCATATTTGCACATGCACTACAATCCACACGACCTCGTACAATATTACGCTGCATGCAACTGCCTTTTTTTTTTTTACGCTCGCTGGTAATGCGATAGTTCTAATATTCTGCAGAAGCGGGACTAGGTGCCTGAAACTGGTGAAGAAATAAAATCTTTTGTGCAACTCGTTGCCAATTTTATTTCCAGTGAGTAATATGTAACTATGACTGTAACTCAGGATGATAGAGAAGGTAAGTCCAAAACCATCTACCCACAATGTGCTTCACAAGTCTCCCATAGGTTGTGAATTACTTTATCATAGAGTGTTATAAAAGTTAAGTAGTTAGTTAGTTATAACTGCAGTGCATTTCGCAAGTGATGCACACTTATGAGTGACTTATACAGATCCTTTACCACAGGGTGCTTGTAAAGTTAAGGCGTCCGTAGCATCTGAACTGCAATGTGTTTCATAAAGTATGAACGAGGTTAATGAGATGAAAATATTATTTTAATGCAGGATGTTGCAGAAGTTATGTCATGTTAGTAGCACTCTGCAGTCTGTTTAAAGGTCGTGCCCAAATTCAAAATGAAATGTGACAATTGCTTTACCACAAGAAAGTGAAGTATTGTGTGCTATCCGACTACATTGTTTAACAAGTCACATATATAATTCATATCTAATTATAACTTTACCATAGTGTGTTGAGGAAGGTAAGTCGTTGGTGCTGTCTAACCGTAGACTGTTCTGCAGGTGTCGCACATGTTACAAAAAGAGATCCAACTGGTGCTTTAGCACAGGGTGTTATGGAAGCTGAGTCGGTGTCAGTACCTGTCCACAACGTGTCTCGCAAGTATGTCCACAAGGTGTCTCACACACGGTAATGCACGAAGTACAGGATGCACCAAAAGTAAAGCAGCACAACTCCACACGACTAAACACGGTACAAGGTGCACCGTAAATTGTGCACCACCAGTTCCAGAAGAACAGACTCGGTACAGGGTGCACCAAAAGTCGACCACCACAAGATTCCAAACGAAGAAACTAGGTACTGGGTGCACCACAATTTGGCCACAGACACACGTACAGGGTGCACCAAAAGTCTACCACGACACGCTACACGCTGTTAAACACGGTACAGGACGCACCACAAGTAGATGACCCCCTGCACCAGGCGAAAGAACACGGTACAGGGTGCCCCACAAGCCGACCACCGACTGCTACACGCGAATATACCCGGTACAGGGTACACCCCAAGTCGAGCACTGCCTGCTCCACGCGAATATACCCAGTACAGGGTGCACCGCAAGTCGAACACGAATATACCCGGTACAGGGTGCACCACAAGTCGAGCACCGAATGCTCCACGCGAATATACCGGTAAAGGGTGCACCACAAGTCAGGTACTGCCTGCTCCACGCGAATATACCCGGTACAGGGTGCACCACAAGTCGAGCGCCGCCTGCTACACGCAAATATACCCGGTACAGGTTGCACCACAAGTCGAGCGTCGCCTGCTCCACGCGAATATACCCGGTACAGGGTGCACCGCAAGTCGATCACCGCCTGCTCCACGTGAATATACCCGGTACAGGGTGCACCACAAGTCGAGCGCCGCCTGCTCCACGTGAAAATACCCGGTACAGGGTGCACCACAAGTCGAGCGCCGCCTGCTCCACGTGAATATACCCGGTACAGGGTCCACCACAAGTCGAACGTCGCCTGCTCCACGCGAATATACCCGGTACAGGGTGCACCACAAGTTGACCGCCTACTACACGCGAATATACCCGGTACAGTGTGCACCAAAAGTCGAGTACCGCCTGCTCCACGCGAAATTACCCGGTACAGGGTGCACCAAACGTCGAGCACCGCCTGCTCCACGTGAATACACCCGGTACAGGGTGCACCACAAGTCGAGCGTCGCCTGCTCCACGCGAATATATCCGGTACAGGGTGCACCGCAAGTCGATCACCGCCTGCTCCACGTGAATATACCCGGTACAGGGTGCACCACAAGTCGAGCGCCGCCTGCTCCACGTGAATATACCCGGTACAGGGTGCACCACAAGTCGAGCGCCGCCTGCTCCACGTGAATATACCCGGTACAGGGTGCACCACAAGTCGAACGTCGCCTGCTCCACGGGAATATACCCGGTACAGGGTGCACCACAAGTTGACCGCCTACTACACGCGAATATACCCGGTACAGGGTGCACCAAAAGTCGAGCACCGCCTGCTCCACGCGAAATTACCCGGTACAGGGTGCACCAAAAGTCGAGCACCGCCTGCTCCACGCGAAATTACCCGGTACAGGGTGCACCAAAAGTCGAGCACCGCCTGCTCCACGTGAATATACCCGGTACAGGGTGCACCACAAGTCGAGCACCGCCTGCTCCACGTGAATATACCCGGTACAGGGTGCACCACAAGTCGAGCGCCGCCTGCTCCACGTGAATATACCCGGTACAGGGTGCACCACAAGTCGAACGTCGCCTGCTCCACGCGAATATACCAGGTACAGGGTGCACCACAAGTTGACCGCCTACTACACGCGAATATACCCGGTACAGGGTGCACCAAAAGTCGAGCACCGCCTGCTCCACACGAATATACTCGGTACAGGGGGCACCACAAGTTGAGCACCGCCTGCTCCACGCGAATGAACACGGTACAGGGTGCACCGCAAGTCGAACGCCGCCTGCTCCACCCGAAGCGGAGGGACGGCTCGGCAGCGGCACGCGCGCACTGACTGGCTGGCTGGCGGCTCTAACTAGGCGGACGCGTGCTGCGGCGCCCCGGGCTAGCGAGACTCCCGGAAGAGGAACAAAGCGTAGGGCAGGGCCGTCCCACGCCAGTAGCCACGCGGAGGTCGCACGGGAACAGGAGAGCGGGCGCTGAGCTGCGCTGCGCCGCCCAAAACGCGACACACCGCACAGTGGAGAGGAGGCAGGCCGCATCTGACGCTCTCTGTGAGCGGCCGGCGGCGGCGCACTTCTTTTTTTTTTAAGTGCATTATCTGAAAACTACCTTGAGCAGTTAAACAGAGAACCGACTCGTGGCGATAACATATTAGACCTTCTGGTGACAAACAGACCCGAACTATTTGAAACAGTTGACACAGAACAGGGAATCAGCGATCATAAAGCGGTTACTGCGTCGATGATTTCAGCCGTAAATACAAATATCAAAAAAGGTAGGAAGACCTTTCTGTTTATCAAAAGTGGCAAAAAGCAGATTACAGACGGCTCAACACAAAAGTTTTGTCTCAAGTACAGATAGTGTTGAGGATCAGTGGACAAAGTTCATCGTACAATATGCGTCAGATGAGTATGTACGAAGCAAGATCGTAAGAGATGGAAAAGACCCACCGTGGTCCAACAACCGAGTTAGAAAAATGCTGCGGAAGCAAAGGGAACTTCACAGCAAACACGAACGTAGCCAACGCCTTGCAGAGAAACGAAAACTACGCGGAGCGAAATGTAGTGTGAGGAGGGCTATGCGAGAGGCGTTCAGTGAATTCCAAAGTAAGGTTCTATGTACTGATTTGGCAGAAAATCCTAAGAAATTTTGGTCTTATGCCAAAGCGGTAGGTGGATCAAAACAAAATGTCCAGACACACTGTGACCAACATGGTACTGAAACAGAGCATGACAGACCAGAAATCTACTCTGTAGGAATCAGCATGGGTTTCGATAAAGACGGTCGTGTGAAACCCAGCTCGCGCTATTCGCCCACGAGACTCACAAGAGGGCCATAGACACGGGTTCCCAGGTGGATGCCGTGTTTCTCGACTTCCGCAAGGCGTTCGACACAGTTCCCCACAGTCGTTTAATGAACAAAGTAAGAGCATACGGACTATCAGACCAATTGTGTGATTGGATTGAGGAGTTCCTAGATAACAGGACGCAGCATGTCATTCTCAATGGAGAGAAGTCTTCCGAAGTAAGAGTGATTTCAGGTGTGCCGCAGGGGAGTGTCGTAGGACCGTTGCTATTCACAATATACATAAATGACCTTGTGGATGACATCGGAAGTTCACTGAGGCTTGATGGTCGGTAAAGCAGATGCCAGACAGATTGATCGGAAGAATCCTAAGGAAATGCAATCCGAAAACAAAGGAAGTAGGTTACAGTACGCTTGTTCGCCCACTGATTGAATACTGCTCAGCAGTGTGGGATCCGTACCAGATAGGGTACGATTTAGTAATCGCGAAAGCGTTACGGAGATGATAGATAAACTCCAGTGGAAGACTCTGCAGGAGAGACGCTCAGTAGCTCGGTACGGGCTTTTGTTAAAGTTTCGAGAACATACCTTCACCGAGGAGTCGAGCAGTACATTGCTCCCTCCTACGTATATCTCGCGAAGAGACCGTGAGGATAAAATCAGAGAGACTAGAGCCCACACAGAGGCATACCGACAATCCTTCTTTCCACGAACAATACGAGACTGGAATAGAAGGGAGAACCGATAGAGGTACTCCAGGTACCCTCCGCCACACACCGTCAGGTGGCTTGCGCAGTATGGATGTAGATGTAGATGTAAACTACTCGAGCTGCAAAGGCCAAATTTATTAGTTTCCTGCACGAGTTCGTCGCGTTTCTGTTCCGCAAGTCGCTATGCATTCGTATATCAGCTGTCATATTTAATTTGTACGAGGCGTGTTTTTTAAGTAAGTACCGTTTCGAAATTTAAAAAAAGACGCGCTAAGATATCTCATTAATTTTATTTTTACATGAAAGCCTGTACCTTAATCTACGCACTGGCGCCATTAGAGTCTGATGTTTCCTTGTTTACGTTGTGTACTTACAAGGGAACCTCCCCATCGCACCCCCCTCAGATTTAGTTACAAGTTGGCACAGTGGATAGGCCTTGAAAAACTGAACACAGATCAATCGAGAAAACAGGAAGAAGTTGTGTGGAACTATGAAAAAAATAAGCAAAATGTACAAACTGAGTAGTGCATGCGCAAGATGGGCAACATATAGGGTAGTGTGAGCTCAGGAGCGCCGTCGTCCCGTGGTTAGCGTGAGCAGCTGCGGTACGAGAGGTCCTGGGTTCAAGTCTTCCCTCGAGTGAAACGTTTAATTCTATATTTTCAGACAATTATTATCTGTCCGCGAAACTGTTGCATTCATTTGTTGCAGTTTATGTGACAAACTCTTATGTTTTCATCACTTTTTTGGGAGTGATTATCACATCCACAAGAAAACCTAAATCGGGGAAAGTATAAGAATCTCTTTACCCATTCGCCAAGTGTACAAGTTAGGTGGGTCGACAACATATTCCTGTCATGTGACGCACATGCCGTCACCAGTGTCGTATGGAATATATCAGACGTGTTTTCCTGTGGAGGAATCGGTTGACCTATGACCTCGCGATCAAATGTTTTCGGTTCCCATTGGAGAGGCACGTCCTTTCGTCTGCTAATCGAACGGTTTTGCGGTGCGGTCGCAAAACACAGACACTAAACTTATTAAAGTGAACAGAGACGTCAATGAACGAACGGACAGATCGTAACTGTGCGTAAGTAAAGAAAGTAAACTTTTCACTCGAGGGAAGACTTGAACCCAGGACCTCTCGTTCCGCAGCTGCTCACGCTAACCACGGGACCACGGCGCTCCTGAGCTCACACTACCCTATATGTTGCCCATCTTGCGCATGGACTACTCAGTTTGTATATTTTGCTTATTTTTTTCATAGTTCCACACAACTTCTTCCTGTTTTCTCGATTGATCTGTGTTCAGTTTTTGGAGGCCTATCCACTGTGACAACTTATAACTAAATCTGAGGGAGGTGCGATGGGGAGGTTCCCTTGTGAGATGTCTCCGATAATGGTGCGTCCCTCCCACTGTGAAGTAAGGGCTGTTACAAGATTTCTTAGTGCTAATGGCCTAAAAGCGATAGATATTCAGCGTCAGATCTGCGCAGTTTACGGAGAAAACATTACGAGTGACGGAATGGTAAGA
Organism: Schistocerca cancellata; assembly: GCF_023864275.1. NCBI lineage: Eukaryota > Metazoa > Arthropoda > Insecta > Orthoptera > Acrididae > Schistocerca > Schistocerca cancellata. The sequence continues at coordinate 15,115,571 of NC_064636.1, forward strand.
AGATGGGTGTGAGAGCATTTAAAGATGGCCGCACAAACGTGCATGCTGAACAATGGAGTGGGCGACCTTTGGTCGTTAATGAAAGTTTGGTGCAGGAAGTGGACAATAAGGTGAGAGAAAACAGACGCTTTACGATTTCCTCCTTGCGGGGTGACTTTCCTAATGTTTCTCGTAGTGTTTTGTACGGCATTGTGACCGAGCACTTGAATTACCGAAAATTGTGCGCACGTCGGGTAGCGAAAATGTTGACGGATGTGCACAGCACCAAACGTTTAGACAGTGCATTGACTTCCCTTGAGCGGTACCACAACGACTGTGTTCATTTCTTAAGCCGAATTGCTACGGGCGACGAAACGTGGGTGGCCTACGTCACACCAGAAACAAAGCAACAGTCGACGGAAGTTGAGCAAGGGCACCGTTTTGCTGGAAGACAATGCCCGTCCGCATGTGGCGAATCAGACCAAATATCTCATCACGTCTTTTCGATGGGCAACTCCGTACAGCCCCCATCTTGCGCCCAGTGACTGCCACCTGTTCCTGCACTTGTAGAAACACCTGGGCGGTCAGCGTCTACGAGACGAGGACGAAGTCAAAACAGTGGTGGTGCAGTGGTTAACAAGTCACGCGGCAGACTTCTGTGAGGAGGGTATTCAAAAATTGGTACAACGTTATGACAAGTGCCTCAGTATTGACGGAAGTTACGCAGAAAAGTAGATTAATGTACGGGCTTTCGTGTAAAAATAGACTTACTGAGATATCTTAGCACGGCTTCTTTTAATTTCAAAACGGTACTTAATTAAAAAAACACGCCTCGTAGTTCGAGTTTACATCTGGCCGTTTCGTCGTTAGCACGTAGTGAGTGGAGGAGTGGACGTCAGAAAATGGAGTGACGAGCGGAGAAATCGGAACATTTCCGGCATTTTCGTCTGACAAGGGGGGGCCGCCAATTGTGAAATTCAGATTCGATTCATACTGCGCATAATAAAAGCTCATGGCCAGAGGTGTAATGTGGCAAAGCACCAAGATGCACTTCTCAGCCGTTGTCGAGAAAATCGACAGTTAAAAGAAACCGTTGCGGTGAAATACTCTCTACGATTAATAATTTTCTACAGCGTCGCGGCGCAGCGGTAAGCGCTCGGGTTCGTAATCCGAAGGTCGCCGGATCGACTCTCGCGCCATGCCACCTTTTTTTTTAAGTATTTGTTTTTTGTAATTCAAATGTGTATATTCCCGGCAATCAGTTGCAACAATTATGCATATAATAAGTTGTTGAAAGTCGTTTGTCGTGGAAAAACTGGCGACTTCGAACATCATTGTGTTTTCCGCAAACAAAGTTGTATTTCACAAATGTTATTAATTGTCTTCATAATGTTAACCACGTATAGTTAACGTAAGACGTAGAAACGATATTCCGAAACGAATACGTATAGCGTAAGTCAAACGTTCGAATTAGAATTGAGACTCCACGAACACAAATTTGCTGTGGCAGGTATGAAATATAAACTCCGTTACTCGCTCGTTACACTTGGAGGACAGATGTTGAATGGGCCGAAACGAGCCGCCGCGTAACAGCGTAGTTGCCTGCTAACGTAGAAGGAAGGTAGATGCGGTCCCTAGCTTTGGTACACCCTGTTAAACAAACGGAAAAATGGAGGCGGTACAATTGAGAGCGATCCGCCTTCACCAACACGCATAAGCAATTCATTAATAGTATATATATATATATATATATATATATATATATATATATATATATATATATATATATGAATTACAAAAAACTAATAATAAAAAAAATTGCATGGCGCGAGATTCGATCCGGCGACCTTCGGATTACGAACCCGAGCGCTTACCGCTGCGGCACGACACTGTAGAGAACTATTAATCGTAGAGAGTATTTCACCGCAACGGTTTCTTTTAACTGTCGATTTTCTCGACAACGGCTGAGAAGTGCATCTTGGTGCTTTGCCACATTACACCTCTGGCCATGAGCTTTTATTATGCGCAGCATGAATCGAAACTGAATTTCACAATTGGCGGCCTCCCCTTGTGAGATCAGTTGCGGGAGGGGGGGGGGGGGGAGTGACTGGAGCGGGAGGTGACCAGAAACATCTGCGTCTTGAATGGCGGTAAATGCCGCTGTGCAGAACACGGCAACGAAATGGTTTCCTCGGTTTGAGGAGGTTCGTTTTGACATTAATGACTCTCCACGCCCAGAAAGCCATTCGGAGTTTGATAGAGATTGTTTAGAAGCATTAATCCACAACGATGCACGTCAGTGTAGTCGAGAACTGGCAACTATGATCATTCCACCACCGTGCGACATTTTCATGCAGTGGGGAAGGCTCAAAAAAATGTGGTGTACGGGAACCGCGAGCTCTGAGCCAAAAATCACAGAAATCTGACGGGTGGCCCTGTGTTCATCTCCACTTGCTCGTCGTCAATTGTCTCGTGAAGAACACCGACCACTCCTACGGTGTACCATTGGTGGTGACGATAAATCGTGTCTCTTTATGCTTGTACGAGGTCCATTCCAGTTCTAAGGCCTCCGATTTGTTTTCTCCGGACTCGAAAGAGACAGAAACATGGGCATTGTTTTAAAATGAGGCCGCGTTCATTGTCAATACGTCCCAGAGATGGCAGCACCGTACGGCAGATGGAATTTTACCGCCAGCGGCGAGAATGAGAACTGTTTTAAATACTTCAAATTGCGACGTATTCCTTACTTGAACAGCGTGCAACAGCATCAGCAATTTTCTGAATTTGCGTGGTGTGAAACCAATTGAAATTCATCGACAGTTGAAGGAGGCATGTGGTGATGGAGTTACAGATGTGTCGAAAAAAGTGCGACAGTTTAATGAAGGCAGAACACCGTGTGACAACAAACCGAAACAACCTCGGGCTCGCACAAGCCGGTCTGACGACACGATCGAGAAAGTGGAGAGAATTGTTGTGGGGGATCGCCGAATGACTGTTGAACAGATCGCCTCCAGAGTTGGCATTTCTGTGGGTTCTGTGCACACAATCCTGCACGACGACCTGAAAATGCGAAAAGTGTCATCCAGGTGGGTGCCACGAATGCTGACGGACGACCACACGGCTGCCCGTGTGGCAAGTTGCCGAGCAATGTTGACGCGCAACGACAGCACGAATGGGACTTTCTTTTCGTCGGTTGTGACAATGGACGAGACGTGGATGCCATTGTTGAATCCAGAAACAAAGCGCCAGTCAGTTCAATGGAAGCACACAGATTCACCGCCACCAAAAAAATTTCGGGTAATCGCCAGTGCTGAAAAAATGATGGTGTCCGTGTTCTGGGACAGCGAGGGCGTAATCCTTACCCATTGCGTTCCAAAGGGCACTACGGTAACAGGTGCATCCTACGAAAATGTTTTGAAGAACAAATTCCTTCCTGCACTGCAACAAAAACGTCCGGGAAGGGCTGCGCGTGTGCTGTTTCACCGAGACAACGCACCCGCACACCGAGCTAACGTTACGCAACAGTTTCTTCGTGATAACAACTTTGAAGTGATTCCTCGTGCTCCCTACTCACCTGACCTGGCTCCTAGTGACTTTTGGCTTTTTCCAACAACGAAAGACACTCTCCGTGGCCGCACATTCACCAGCCGTGCTGCTATTGCCTCAGCGATTTTCCAGTGGTCAAAACAGACTCCTAAAGAAGCCTTCGCCGCTGCCACGGAATCGCGGCGTCAGCGTTGTGAAAAATGTGTTCGTCTGCAGGGCGATTACGTCGAGAAGTAACGCCAGTTTCATCGATTTCGTGTGAGTAGTTAATTAGAAAAAAAATCGGAGGCCTTAGAACTTGAATGCACCTCGTAAGTAGGCTGTTTAGGTTTTTTATGTTGGTAACGCCACGTAGCGCTGTGTATGAAAATCGCTGACTGTGCTGTGTGAAGTCTGTGGCTGGTTGGACTCATTGTTGGAATATTCGCTTGTGTAGCGAGTGTCCAATGCTCATTGGATGACAAGGGCGTAGAAATTGGAGGAAGAAGAATAGGGTGTTTGCTAGTGGCATGGTCCTTCTAGCCACAGGGGAAAAAGAATTACAGGATTTGGTGGACACCACTGAAGCTAACGGAAAAAGTATGGAATGAAAATTAACACAAATAAAACAAAAGTATTGGCGCTAGAAAAAAAAGGAAATAAAAATTATGCTGAATGGAGAAATACTAGAACCGGTGCAAAATTTTAAGTGTCTAGGAAGCAGGATAGACACCCACTGGAAGTGCACCACAGAAATTAAAAAAAAGGATAGCAACGGCAAAGGAAGCGTTTTATAAGAAAAGGAGAATTTTCTGCAGCGGTCTGGACAGAGAACTCGGGAAGAGACTCATAAAATGTCTTGTATGGAGTGTTCTTCTATGTGGCGCTGAAACATGGACTATGAGGAAGAAAGACAGAGAAAGGCTGGAGGCTTTTGAGATCTGGACATGGCGGAGGATGGAAAGAATCAGTTGGATGGACAGAGTAAACAATGGAGAGGTACTGAGAAGAGTGGGAGAGAAAAGACAGTTACTAGATGTAACAAAGAGAAGAAAAAGGAATTGGATTGGGCATATATTAAGAAAGAATGACGGAATGATAAAAGCAGTTTTAGAAGGTTACGTAGAAGGCAAAGAAAGCGAGGAAGGAAGAGATTCCAGATACTGGATGACATGATGGACGGTACAACATACAGCAGCCTTAAGAAGGAAGCAATGGATCGCAGAGAATGGAGAGGCAAAGGAGCTGCTAATGTAGCAGGTAACTGATGATGATTATGAGCGTTGGGCAGTTGGAGGTGAGCCGCCAGCAGTGGTGGATGTGGGGAGAGAGATGGCGGAGTTTTGAGAGGTTGCTACAAGCGGACGATCTGGACGTGTGTCCGCCAGAAAAAGGAAATTTGTAAAGATAAATGTCGTGAATTATATATATATATATATATATATATATATATATATATATATATATATATATATATATATGACTTTTGAACATTATAAAGGTAAATACGTTGTTTGTTCTCTATCAAAATCTTCCATTTGCTAACTATGCCTATCAGTAGTTAGTGCCTTCAGTAGTTAGAATCTTTTATTTAGCTGGCAGTATTGGCGCTCGCTGTATTGCAGTAGTTTTATTGATAGACACGAGAAACTATTCTCGATCACAACGTATTGAACATACCTTTCCACAGTCATTATATATGGCTAAAATAACATGAAATACATCCTGCCACAGACAACATGTCTGTACCTAGCGACGGTCGGAACTGTAGTAAATAAAATTGCACGAAACAAATACTGCTATGAAACTTCCTGGCAGATTAAAAGTGTGTGCCGGACCGAGACTCGAACTGGGAACCTTTGCCTTTCGCGGACAAGTGCCCTACCAACTGAGCAAGTTTCGCAGGAGAGCTTCTGTAAAGTTTGGAAGGCAGGAGACGAGGTACTGGCAGAAGTAAAGCTGTTGAGGACGGGGCGTGTGAGTCGTTCTTGGGTAGCTCAGTTGGTAGAGCACTTGCCCGCGAAAGGCAAAGGTCCCGAGTTCGAGTTTCGCGCGCCGAGCCAGCAAGGCGTGACCCGAACGCCACCGAAGTGCATCGGCAGGAATATAGTCAGACTTTTGTTTTAGTTATGCTTTGATTTTAATAATTTTGAAATGACTGATTGATATCTGGCTGTTGAGAGACGTTTATTTAAAAAAATGAGGTAATTTGGATGACAGGTTTAATTAATAATAGCAACTAAACATCATGCAGGCGGTCTTTCCCACGGGAATGGTACCGAACCTAACATCTGTCACCGGTACCTCATCCCACATTGCGTCATCTCTATGCTTCTTACATCTCCACTGCCCTGGGAATAGCTTCCTCGGGCCTAATGTGATGGCTGAACAAGCCAAAAATATTACACAGGTAATTACTATCCTCTCGAGTGTTCTTCAAAGACAGTTTGCCATCTCTGACAGGATTACAATGTCGTCCCTAAACCCGAATGTTTTTATTCTGTCTCTCCCAGCAGTTCATTCAGTGCCCTTCGCAAATTTCTCATTGGTTTCCGTAACTGCTTTCTCAGAATACTGAACCTCGGGGATACGCTACAACCTTTCTCCGCTGTAATCTATCGAATACTCGTCCCCAGTATATTTTGCAGTCTGTCTTACCTCATTTACCTTCTATTTGCACAACACGAAATTAGCTTCCAATTTGTTTTTATGACGCGCGATCAGACGCCTGCTCGACACTGACAAGCAGGGCTGCCCGTAATAAGGAAAACGTCTGCAACGTTCCTGTTTTAGAATTAATTGGCAATTACCTGTTTAAACATGGGAGCGGTCTTGCTGATGAATCCGGACCCTGTCGTTGCTATCAGAGGTAAAAGTAGATGTGGGGGTGGGTGATGAGGGAGGGAGGGAGGGGGAGGAGGGGAAGTGTCATGTTGGAGGGGTGGTGGTGGGGGTGGGGGAGGCACAGGCGTTAAACCGCACGCACCTAAATTAGAGCGCGCGCGGCGTCGACGCTAACGTGATTAGCGACCGTGATTGGCGTGACGCTCGGGCCTACGGGAGAGAGCTAGAGAGTTTGCCTGTAGGTGAGGGAGGGAGGGAGGGGGGGGAGGGGAGGGGAGTGTTGCGAGCGGACTGACAGGCAGGGGAAGTCCCGCCGTGCCGGGGAAATCCGACCACGCCACTGTCGATATGCCCAGCGGAACCGTACGCGCCGCGATAATCGATAGTCGAATTGTCCGCTTCCGGCTGCGAGTGCCAGACCAGCCTCTCAGCCACCCAACCAAATATCGATCCCTGTTCTACATCTACATTTATACTCCGCAAGCCACCCAACGCTGTGTGGCGGAGGGCACTTTACGTGCCACTGTCATTACCTCCCTTTCCTGTTCCAGTCGCGTACGGTTCCCGGGAAGAACGACTGCCGGAAAGCCTCCGTGCGCACTCTAATCTCTCTAATTTTACATTCGTGATCTCCTCTGGAGGTATAAGTAGGGGGAAGCAATATATTCGATACCTCATCCAGAAACGCACCCTCTCGAAACCTGGACAGCAAGCTACACCGCGATGCAGAGCGCCTCTCTTGCAGAGTCTGCCACTCGAGTTTGCTAAACATCTCCGTAACGCTATCACGCTCACCAAATAACCCTGTGACGAAACGCGCCGCTCTTCTTTGGATCTTCTCTGTCTCCTCTGTCAACCCGACCTGGTACGGATCCCACACTGATGAGCAATACTCGAGTATAGGTCGAACGAGTGTTTTGTAAGCCACCTCCTTTGTTGATGGACTACATTTTCTAAGGACTCTCCCAATGAATCTCAACCTGGCACCTGCCTTACCAACAATTAATTTTATACGATCATTCCACTTCAAATCGTTCCGCACGCATACCCCCAGATATTTTACAGAAGTAACTGCTACCAGTGTTTGTTCCGCTATCATATAATCATACAATAAAGGATCCTTCTTTCTATGTATTCGCAGTACATTACATTTGCCTATGTTAAGGGTCAGTTGCCACTCCCTGCACCAAGTGCCTATCCGCTGCAGATCTTCTTGCATTTCGCTGCAATTTTCTAACGCTGCAACTTTGCTGTATACTACAGCATCATCCGCGAAAAGCCACATGGAACTTGCGACACTATCTACTAGGTCAATTATATATATTGCGAAAAGCAATGGTCCCATAACACTCCCCTGTGGCACGCCAGAGGTTACTTTAACGTCTGTAGACGTCTCTCCATTGAGAACAACATGCTGCGTTCTGTTTGCTAAAAACTCTTCAATACAGCCACACAGCTGGTCTGACATTCCGTAGGCTCCTACTTTGTTTATCAGGCGACAGTGTGGAACTGTATCGAACGCCTTCCGGAAGTCAAGGAAAGTGGCATCTACCTGGGAGCCTGTATCTAATATTTTCTGGGTCTCGTGAACAGATAAAGCGAGTTGGGTCTCACACGATCGCTGTTTCCGGAATCGATTCCTACAGAATAGATTCTGGGTTTCCAGAACCGACATGATACGCGAGCAAAAAACATGTTCTAAAATTCTACAACAGATCGACGTCAGAGATATAGGTCTACAGTTTCGCGCATCTGCTCGACGACCCTTCTTGAAGACTGGGACTACCTGTGCTCTTTTCCAATCATTTGGAACCTTCTGTTCCTCTAGAGACTTGCGGCACACGGCTGTTAGAAGGGGGGCAAGTTCTTTCGCGTACTCTGTGTAGAATCTAATTCGTATTCCGACAGGTCCAGTGGACTTTCCTCTGTTGAGTGATTCCAGTTGCTTTTCTATTCCTTGGACACTTATTTAGATGTCAGCCATTTTTTTTTTTTCGTTTGTAATTGTTTCTTCTCCAAGTATTAGAGTCAGAGCTTTTCTATATATTCAGAGCTAGTGCCGTATCATATGGAAGTCTTAACCTCAGGTGATTGATACAATGTTTAAAATTCCTCTGCACAATTGAACATCGATGCTCATATGTAACGGATTATCAAATGAAGACGTATGGGTCACTTGTCAAGTGCAGTTTCTTATTATGTATCTCCCTTGTGAAGGCAACATGGAAAATTAAAGAAAGAAGAAAAAAATAGAAAAGAGACACCAAAGGAACATACAGTGAAGTGGCAACAGATGTAATGAAACATTAATATTAGTTTGTAAAAAAAGAAACAGACTTTTCCATAATGACGACGACGAATTACATGTAAGAAAAATACGACAATAAATAATGCACAACTATGAAATTTTTTTTATCTCCCACGTACAAAACTGGTCCAGACGTCCGATTGCTTTACAAATGAGTAATTGTATTAAATATTTGACACTAAACATGTAAGCGAGAACAGCGTTAAGAAAGGTTTGAAATTGTGTTTATACTTTGTTGGAAGTCACCAAATGCTCCCATTATGAAGCACTGGATGAATACAGGCTGGATAATTTGTGCCCCGTTTTACGCAAAAGTTGGTTTTCCACACACCTCAGTCTTTGTGACGTCATATCCGCTGAACTGTGTGTCGTACAATCATACGGAAATTGCTGTTACAAACCTCTAGGAGATGCAGAGTGGAGTGAGTACACAATATTTTGTCCAGAAGTGTTCGGCGGTTTCAGTTCTGACGGTTAACTCAACCACTTCTGCTTGAGGAATTGAATAAGGCGTAACAATTACACTCCTGGAAATTGAAATAAGAACACCGTGAATTCATTGTCCCAGGAAGGGGAAACTTTATTGACACATTCCTGGGGTCAGATACATCACATGATCACACTGACAGAACCACAGGCACATAGACACAGGCAACAGAGCATGCACAATGTCGGCACTAGTACAGTGTATATCCACCTTTCGCACCAATGCAGGCTGCTATTCTCCCATGGAGACGATCGTAGAGATGCTGGATGTAGTCCTGTGGAACGGCTTGCCATGCCATTTCCACCTGGCGCCTCAGTTGGACCAGCGTTCGTGCTGGACGTGCAGACCGCGTGAGACGACGCTTCATCCAGTCCCAAACATGCTCAATGGGGGACAGATCCGGAGGTCTTGCTGGCCAGGATAGTTGACTTAGACCTTCTAGAGCACGTTGGGTGGCACGGGATACATGCGGACGTGCATTGTCCTGTTGGAACAGCAAGTTCCCTTGCCGGTCTAGGAATGGTAGAACGATGGGTTCGATGACGGTTTGGATGTACCGTGCACTATTCAGTGTCCCCTCGACGATCACCAGTGGTGTACGGCCAGTGTAGAAGATCGCTCCCCACACCATGATGCCGGGTGTTGGCCCTGTGTGCCTCGGTCGTATGCAGTCCTGATTGTGGCGCTTACCTGCACGGCGCCAAACACGCATACGACCATCATTGGCAGCGAGGCAGAAGCGACTCTCATCGCTGAAGACGACACGTCTCCATTCGTCCCTCCATTCACGCCTGTCGCGACACCACTGGAGGCGGGCTGCACGATGTTGGGGCGTGAGCGGAAGACGGCCTAACGGTGTGCGGGACCGTAGCCCAGCTTCACGGAGACGGTTGCGAATGGTCCTCGCCGATACCCCAGGAGCAACAGTGTCCCTAATTTGCTGGGAAGTGGCGGTGCGGTCCCCTACGGCACTGCGTAGGATACTACGGTCTTGGCGTGCATCCGTGCGTCGCTGCGTTCCGGTCCCAGGTCGACGGGCACGTGCACCTTCCGCCGACCACTGGCGACAACATCGACGTACTGTGGAGACCTCACGCCCCACGTGTTGAGCAATTCGGCGGTACGTCCACCCGGATTCCCGCATGCCCACTATATGCCCTCGCTCAAAGTCCGTCAACTGCACATACGGTTCACGTCCACGCTGTCGCGGCATGCTACCAGTGTTAAAGACTGCGATGGAGCTCCGAATGCCACGGCAGACTGGCTGATACTGACGGCGGCGGTGCACAAATGCTGCGCAGCTAGCGCCATTCGACGGCCAACACCGCGGTTCCTGGTGTGTCCGCTGTGCCGTGCGTGTGATCATTGCTTGTACAGCCCTCTCGCAGTGTCCGGAGCAAGTATGGTGGGTCTGACACACCGGTGTCAATGTGTTGTTTTTTCCATTTCCAGGAGTGTACATTTGCTCATTCTGTGTCCTCTTGTGGGGGGACCGCCTATACGGGACAGCAATTGTCGAATCATGTGTCATGTGTCACGTGCTCCCTCTTGCTCGAAAACCCAGCACCACTTCTCACATCCCTTCAAATGTGAGGAGATGTCCGAAATTTGAAAGGAAACCTCTCCATCTTCTGTGGTTTCAAAGAATATCAGGCTGATAATCATCTGTCAGAATCTGTGCAACAGTCACCACTTTTTTTTTAAATTGCGGGGATGAACATGGGGTACAATGAGAGGGTTTTCAGTGGCTTAGTACTAGTTATTCTGGCTATTCATATGGTAAGAAAGGCAAAACCCAGCATCACCCCCCCCCCAAAACACATGTCCTGTCAGGGTCGCCATTCAGAAAATGAAACTGCCCGCGCTGCTTGACCCTCTTTTTCTTTTATCAGCTGGAAGTAATGCCTGAATACATGAAACACAGTAAGCTCGTGGGTCCGCCTTGATGCAAAACACTTTCGTTTCTTATTTATTCCCGAACTAGTCTCAGCAAAAATATCGCCTCAACAGTGGGGTCTTTAATTCTAAGACATGCAAAAAATAGCATAGTTGCAAAAGTTATAAAACATTATTACATGTATACTGTTTGCTTCCAAATATTGTGTTCTGTGGTCAGTTTCATAATACATCATTTACTTTATGTCGCAGCATGGTTTTTACGTTTGTTGCCGCTGATTCCGTCATATTTTCTGTATTTTCTATTTTTTCTTTTTTTTTGTCGTTTCTTCGCCATATGGTATGCTTTCTGCAACTCTATGAGTGGCTTTTAGTAAACAAATATGGAAAAGTGAACTTATCTACGTCAGCGTTATTGCGGCAGTTTTGTGGCTACGGTTTTGGTGGCCACCAGGTTATTACGTAGTTTGCCATGCACTCACGATCGTTGGTCGTCTTGCAGCGCCATTAAAGACATAAAAACGTAACTTTTTCACTTCGCTCATAATCTAGAACATTAAGCACTCTTCCTGTTCGCATATGTCGCGAGAACGTATTGGATATTGCAAGAAGATTATGAAAATGACGACTTCTGTTCCTTGTTATGAGTCTGTGTACACTAGGGAGATTGTTTTATTTGTGCGTGTGTGCGTGTATGCGTGTGTGTATGCGTGTGTGCGTGTACGCGTGTAGGCGTGCGTGTACGCGTGTAGGCGTGCGTGTGTGTGCATGTATGCATGCGTTTGTGTTTGTGTTGCATCAAGGCGGACCCACAATCCTGTATTGTTGTTTTTACGCAAACGCGTAGCAACGGAAGAGTTTCAAGATGAAATGAAGGCTGCAGATGTAAGGGATCGAGAACACAACGACGACGCAATGGTTTTTAATACGTGTCTGTTGCAGCAGACACCTGATTTTATTTATTTTCAGCAAAATATCTGTAACCGCTTCTGGAGTAGGAACTGAAGACTTTCAGTTACGCTCAGAATTAAAGATATCGCCACCAGACCACCGTTTTCTCTTGACCTTCCGAACACCAATTTTTGGCAGGAACGCTGCAGTCCGAGGAGTATCACTGGAAAATTTTCACGGACCTCCTTACATGTACCAGTACGGATGTAAGCTCCACCTACAAACGGCATTTCGTTCACAAAACACGGTGTGCTTTAGCTGACGACTGAAAGACTCTCACAGCACTTCGAAGCGACAAATCGAGCTTTGACAATTAGCCACGGTCGTCACGCGATCGAAAGTTCGAGCGAACGGAAAACACGTAAAGCCCGACGCGTTCTTTACGGACCGGGGTCGCTTTTATCTTGCGACCTCATTGTATCATCTTACACGTGGAATGGCAGTCCTACAGCGCTAATGCCGCCGCTAAGGTATCCCGTGTCTGCTGAGGATAAAGAGCTAATTTTGGCACCCGCCTCTCGTCCGCTTTCCCGGAGCACGGTGCGACGTGCAAAAGGCGCTTTCATGCTCGAGGCGTCCATCGCTGCCAGCCAGTGGAATCGATAACTGGCAAAAAAGGGAGCGAAAATAACTTGGGCAGACAGTCAGTCTTCTGGGAGAAGGGCGCCGCCTCACGGCTTACCAGTTTGCCGGCACAAGTTCGGCCCGCTGCGAACGCAGCAACTTGCGGCGAACTTCTCTTCGGCGCGGCGGGAGAAAAATAGGCATGCGCAGGGGGTTACAGGCGTGGCGACGCACGCCTGCCGCATCGGCAACCCACACAACGGCGTTGTCGTGCGGGTTAGCATATTGCGTGCGCAACAGGCGATGACCGTCGTCCTAAGGGCACATCGCATGTCTTATGCCGCCAATGTTAAATTATTGATTTTTGTGACCCATTATCTTGGAAACTGTTTAAAGACACCAACTTACAATTTTACATAATTATTTAATGCACCTTTCCAGATACACTGAACTAGCATTATTAACACTCAGTTTTTTGACAATTTTGTAAATAAATGAACATAAAAACAAAACAACTCAGGATATTTTAATTATTCTAGTTCCATATGTGTTGCATCTCACAGTTAGCATGCTGCGAATTTCATGTCTCTGCCATCAGTACTATTTTAGAAAACGCGTCATTTATTGCAAAAAATGTAGTTCAGAGGTATTGTTTAAATCTTCTTTTATTACAAATTCTTACACAGAGTTACATTTCTGCGTCTTTTATGCACTAGAATTGCCCTGGCCCATAGTCTGTCTCTTCTTCAGTGCCACAACAGTCTAGATGTTTGCCGCCTCCTTTGCTTTCTTGCTTTGGTCATTTGCTGACCAGCTAACTCTGCTTCACGCAAACGAATCTCATACACTTACCGCAGTCCTTCAGCTGTGTTCTGCCCAAATCTTACCCCTAACTTCTCCAGAACCTTAAGTCTTTCATAGTTCCCACAATTAAAAGTTATTATAAAATGGTTCAAATGGCTCTGAGCACTATGGGACTTAACTTCTGAGGTCATCAGTCCCCTAGACTTAGAACTACTTAAACCTAACTAACCTAAGGACATCACACACATCCGTGCCCGAGGCAGGATTCGAACCTGCGACCGTAGCGGTCGCGCGGTTCCAGACTGTAGCGCCTAGAACCGCTCGACCGACCACTCCGGCCGGCAAAAGCTATTAGAGCATCAGACACTGCTAACTTTAGAGTCACAAGGCCAACAAATACATTTTTTTGCACACGACACCACACAACACTATTGAAGGACTCATTCACATTCTGGGTCTGCCCATGTAAACACTTCCTTAGTAGTTCAGGATTTGCCAAATCTCTGTAAATAGGTTTGATTGCCTCCATTACTGCCCAAGAAAAAGTTTGAGTGTAAATTCATGCAGGGTGCCAGAAAATTCAGCTTGTCTATATTTACACGAAGTGTTTGGTGGAGGTGGACACAAAGCATGACATGGCTTTTCATCGGTTGATATTCGATTAAAGAAAGTGCTCCACACAGCTCTTTTCATCTTCTCTAAATAATCGCAGTTATCTCTGATGGCCTTCCCATAATGTTCCTGTAATTCATCAATTACTTTGTCCATTAGCCTTCCAGCACATTTTACACTCCTGGAAATGGAAAAAAGAACACATTGACACCGGTGTGTCAGACCCACCATACTTGCTCCGGACACTGCGAGAGGGCTGTACAAGCAATGATCACACGCACGGCACAGCGGACACACCAGGAACCGCGGTGTTGGCCGTCGAATGGCGCTAGCTGCGCAGCATTTGTGCACCGCCGCCGTCAGTGTCAGCCAGTTTGCCGTGGCATACGGAGCTCCATCGCAGTCTTTAACACTGGTAGCATGCCGCGACAGCGTGGACGTGAACCGTATGTGCAGTTGACGGACTTTGAGCGAGGGCGTATAGTGGGCATGCGGGAGGCCGGGTGGACGTACCGCCGAATTGCTCAACACGTGGGGCGTGAGGTCTCCACAGTACATCGATGTTGTCGCCAGTGGTCGGCGGAAGGTGCACGTGCCCGTCGACCTGGGACCGGACCGCAGCGACGCACGGATGCACGCCAAGACCGTAGGATCGTACGCAGTGCCGTAGGGGACCGCACCGCCACTTCCCAGCAAATTAGGGACACTGTTGCTCCTGGGGTATCGGCGAGGACCATTCGCAACCGTCTCCACGAAGCTGGGCTACGGTCCCGCACACCGTTAGGCCGTCTTCCGCTCACGCCCCAACATCGTGCAGCCCGCCTCCAGTGGTGTCGCGACAGGCGTGAATGGAGGGACGAATGGAGACGTGTCGTGTTCAGCGTTGAGAGTCGCTTCTGCCTTGGTGCCAATGATGGTCGTATGCGTGTTTGGCGCCGTGCAGGTGAGCGCCACAATCAGGACTTCATACGACTGAGGCACACAGGGCCAACACCCGGCATCGTGGTGTGGGGAGCGATCTCCTACACTGGCCGTACACCACTGGTGATCGTCGAGGGGACACTGAATAGTGCACGGTACATCCAAACCGTCATTGAACCCATCGTTCTACCATTCCTAGACCGGCAAGGGAACTTGCTGTTCCAACAGGACAATGCACGTCCGCATGTATCCCGTGCCACCCAACGTGCTCTAGAAGGTGTAAGTCAACTACCCTGGCCAGCAAGATCTCCGGATCTGTCCCCCATTGAGCATGTTTGGGACTGGATGAAGCGTCGTCTCACGCGGTCTGCACGTCCAGCACGAACGCTGGTCCAACTGAGGCGCCAGGTGGAAATGGCATGGCAAGCCGTTCCACAGGACTACATCCAGCATCCCTACGATCGTCTCCATGGGAGAATAGCAGCCTGCATTGCTGCGAAAGGTGGATATACACTGTACTAGTGCCGACATTGTGCATGCTCTGTTGCCTGTGTCTATGTGCCTGTGGTTCTGTCAGTGTGATCATGTGATGTATCTGACCCCAGGAATGTGTCAATAAAGTTTCCCCTTCCTGGGACAATGAATTCACGGTGTTCTTATTTCAATTTCCAGGAGTGTATTATCTTGCCATCAAACAGTATCAGAAACAAAGGACCAATTTGTTTATTCATAATACCAACTTCTGAGACGTAGCAGTAGGCACAAAACGAAGCAATTCACAGCTTCCTACACTGTGTAGTTCCCAAGATTTTTTTTTTTTTGTGGTTTTAGGGCGCACAACTTCAATGGTCATTAGCGCCCTGACTACTCTAAGAACGCACCGCGAGGCACAAGTGGACAACAACAACTAAAAGGGAAAACACGATAAAAGACAGACTGACAGGCATAGGATTAAAAAACAGCATCATCAAATGTCCTTAGAGAGGTTTGTCAAATTGATAAAACGAAGAACACGAGCAGCTGCTCGTGGGTCATCCGCTAAAATGGCATCGAAAGTACTTGGCAGGTTAAGATCTAGGCGCAGTGTGTTAAAATCTGGACAGGACATTAAAATGTGTCTAACCGTCAGCAAGTGCCCACATGGACAGAACGGCGCCGGCGCAGCCGTCAGCAGATGGCGATGGCTGAACCGGCAGTGTCCAATCCTCAACCGGGCCAAAACTACCTCCTCCCGCCGAGAAGGGCGTGAGGAGGACGTCCAAGCCACGGGAAGAGGTTTTAAGGCCCGAAGCTTGTTGTCTGTAAGTACAGCCCAATCGGCATGCCACAGCGACACAATGCGCCGACAAATGACCCTGCTAAAATCGGACGAAGGGACACAACAAGAAGCTGTCCGAGGCTGGAGGACCGCAGCCTTGGCCGCGGCATCTGCAGCTTCGTTCCCAGGGATACCGACATGGCCAGGGACCCACATAAAGCTAACCGGAGAACCGACGCCCACCAGCTGCTGAAGAGAGCGTTGGATCCGGTGTACGAAAGGGTGAACCGGGTACGGATCACTGAGGCTCTGGATGGCGCTCAGGGAATCTGAGCAGATGACATAAGCAGAATGTCGGTGGCGGCAGATGTAAAGAACAGCCTGGTAGAGGGCAAAGAGCTCAGCTGTGAAGACCGAACAATGGCCATGGAGCCGGTATTTGAAACTTTGTGCCCCGACAATAAAGGGACACCCGACCCCGTCATTGGTCTTAGAGCCATGTGTATAACTGAAAGTCATGTTGATGAACTTCGAACGAAGTTCCAAAAAACGGGAGTGGTAGACCGAACCGGGGGTAACCTCTTTTGGGAGCGAGCTGAGGTCAAGGTGAACGCGGACCTGAGCCTGGAGCCAAGGTGGCGTGTGGCTCTCGCCCACTCTAAAGGTTGCAGGGAGTGAAAAATTAAGGTGTTGAAGGAGGCGACGAAAGCGAACTCCAGGGGGTAGCAGGGCAGAGGCATACAACCCGTATTGACGGTCGAGAGAGTCGTCAAAAAAGGAACGATAAGACGGATGGTCGGGCATTGACAGAAGCCGACAGGCATACCGACAAAGCAGTATATCGCGCCGGTAGGTGAGCGGCAATTCGCCAGCGTCAGCACGAAGACTCTCTACGGGACTGGTATAAAATGCTCCGATCGCAAGTCGTAAACCCCGATGTTGTACGGAGTTGAGGCGGCGTAAGATGGATGGCCGTGCAGAGGAGTATACGAAGCTCCCATAATCCAGCTTGGAGCGGACGATCGACCTTCCCAAGATATGACTGCCCAACTGTGCCAGTACATGCGTAGCCGCGCAATTTGACAGTCACACGTCAACATTCAAAATATCATTTGATGGTCTCACAATCGTCAGATTTTAATGTATTATATACCAGAATGTTGAGGAACGAAGTACATTATGGAGTAGAAAACAGAAAATGTCAAATTTCAACGAATTTCGCGTAAAATTTCCCCTTAATTGCGAAGCGGACGTCATCAAGAAAGTAAGGCCCTCTTCGATTTGAATGCCAGTGTCTGGAGATCAGTATTCCAAAGCAGTAAGACGCAATTTTAAGAAACAAGGAATGAATAAATAAAGATCTGCATAGTACGTAAGTTTCGTATTCGCGAAGTCAACGGTTCGAGTCTCGCCAATAGCAATGTTTGTTTTCCTTTGTTTAAAATCTGTATTTATTATCAAAGGGATATGTTAATTAATAAGCCTGTCGGAGTGGCCGAGCGGTTCTAGGCGCTTCAGTCTGGAACCGCGCGTCCGCTACGGTCGCATGTTCGAATCCTCCCTCGGGCGTGGATGTGTGTGATGTCCTTAGGTTTATTTACGTTTACGTAGTTCTAGGTTCTAGGGGACTGATGACCTGAGAAGTTAAGTCCCATAGTGCTCAGAGCCATTTTTTTCTTTTTAATAAATTCTAAATCATAATTTTAATTAGACTGCCATATTTATATTTGGTCAAATGGTTGAGTGGAGCGGAAACGAGACTTCTCAAAAATTACGCTCCGGAGTTTTATCAGAGTTTTTTTTATAGCCAAACGAAGAGTTCGATACCCACAAGTGGATCACCACATTGACCAGCATGAGGTAGAAATTCACAATGGATGAAGTCTTTGCTGTTGAGAAAACAGCGTTCGGCACCATCCCAATGTTGAATTTTGGCTGACGCCCATTTTTTGGAGTTCGTTTTCGTTATTTTCTAAAGACCGTTCGTCTAACTGTTCAGACACAAAACTTGCACATTCTCCGAACGTCATTGTACAGTGCATGGCGGAGGGAGCTCGGTACTGTATCTGGCCGTTTCCATTGCTGCATCGATTGTATATTGAGCGAGAGAAGGTGATTTACACAGACATATCGCCTAAAAGGGACACAGCGTCGCTTATGCAATGAAAATTTTTTGTTATTGTGTATTGAACTGGGGACCTAGAAACCACGGAGAGGCTTCGTCCCCGCCGTAGCCCTCAGTAGTGGAACACAACCCCACAACAGGCTACAGCAGTCCACTCACCCCCCCCCCTCCTGAACCCAGGGTTACTGTGCGGTTCGGCCCCAGTAGAAACACCCCCCCCCCCCCCCCAGACCTCTCACACCAGACAAGTGTAACCCCACTGTAATGCTAGAGTAATTATGGCATACGCGTACGTGGAGACAGTGTTTGCACAACAATCGCCGTCATAGTGTAACTGAGGCAGAATAAGGGGAACCAGCCAGCATTCGCAGAGGCAGATGGAAAACCGCCTAAAAGCCATCCACAAGCTGGCCGGCACACCGGACCTCGACATGAATCCGCTGACCGGCACGCCTTCCCCCTCGGGAAGCAGCGCGTTAGACCGTGCGGCTAGCCGGGCGCGCTGCACAGCTCTTACTCAAATTTGTCGTGTTCAACAATAACATAACACATAAGTGTTGTGATCAAAACTGAGCTTTAGTTAAAATATAAAAGCTCGATGTTTTGCTGTTACACAATAACGCCACACACACAGAGTCTTTGCCCTGTGTTTGTCGAACAAATCGTAGAAAATGCACATGCAACGACAAAAGCGTGTTACCTCGACACTAAAACTGTTAGCACAAACATCCAATAGCCCCATATGAGAAGGAAAAATAAAAACAAATAAACCCACTGAAGACTGCACAAAATGTGCTGAAATATGTCGCGGTAAGAGCGAAGCTACAAAGGTTTCTTGCGCGAGGTGGAATTCGACTCCAATACACCTTTTCATTTTTCATCAAGAACCTCTAACATAACATTGATACATCGGCCATCTAATTCCAACTACCATGAACGTGAGCAACATGAGTGATCAGGCCTTTCGTGTATTTTTACCTCTAATCAGCATACCACACGGTGAATTGAAATTCACAAAATCACGAAGGTGCTGCAACTGGTTTTCAAAGTAAAGCTCCACACGTTTGGTTCTTAATTTTCCCGTGTTCGATCTCCGCCCTTCCTCTGTCAGAATACAAATGAAAGGAGAAGAGAATAAGTAAAAAAAGCTATTTGCAATTATAGAACCTTCATTACTTTTGGCCCACACTGTGCATGCATACTCTTCCATGTTTCTCTTTCTTTGGCATTTGTGCTGAAGATCTGTTGGATCTCAGAAGCGCCAATGACGTGTGTAGTCTATGCGCATCACATATTCTCATCATACCACTGCATCATTCAAGTAACTCGTGGCAACACCATCACAACTAGACAAAGTAGCAGACGGAAGCCGTCCGTGGTGCTAGCACCGATGCCGTAAAGGTGCAACCTTGATGGCTCAGTAAAAGACCAGCAGCCATTGGAACACGATCAAGCAGGGACGAACGCGACCCAGCAGGGGCGAACACGACCGGGCAGGGGGCGAACAAGACCGGGCAGGGGGCGAACACGACCGGGCAGGGGGGCGAACACGACCGGGCAGGGGGGCGAACACGACCGGGCAGGGGGCGAACACGACCAGGCAGGGGGGCGAACACGACCGGGCAGGGGGGGGCGAACACGACCGGGCAGGGGGCGAACACGACCGGGCAGGGGGGCGAACACGACCGGGCAGGGGGGCGAACACGACCGGGCAGGGGGGCGAACACGACCGGGCAGGGGGGCGAACACGACCGGGCAGGGGGGCGAACACGACCGGGCAGGGGGGCGAACACGACCGGGCAGGGGGGCGAACACGACCGGGCAGGGGGGCGAACACGACCGGGCAGGGGGGCGAACACGACCGGGCAGGGGGGCGAACACGACCGGGCAGGGGGGCGAACACGACCGGGCAGGGGGGCGAACACGACCGGGCAGGGGGGCGAACACGACCGGGCAGGGGAGGGGGGCGAACACGACCGGGCAGGGGGGCGAACACGACCGGGCAGGGGGCGAACACGACCGGGCAGGGGGCGAACACGACCGAGCAGGGAGCGAGCACGAGCGAGCAGGGAGCGAACACGACCGAGCACGAACGAGCACGAGCGAGCACGAGCGAACGCAGTTCGCTTGCGCTCGCCTACGTTTAACACCAGAGGGAATTCTCGTTCGCTTGTGTTCGCTCCAGTGTAAATCAGCCTTTATAGGAACAGGTGGCGATACTGGAGTTGACATTTTAATTCTCTTTCATCTGCCTCAAATCATTCTATACTTGTGAAGGGCGTGTGAAGTTTCACAATATGAAAGGCCGAAAGAGACAGTGGAATGCGATCGAGTTGGTCTTGTTGATGACGCCACGTCGGGTATACAATCCATCGAGTATAACGTTTTTACGTAATACACTCTAACGAAAATCTACTGTTTGTGTTTCGGATTTATGGCGCACATAGCCGCTAAGCTAATAGCGAGGGATCTAGAATACGCAACGAGTACAAATAGTATTAATCACTCATCAGAATCTCTCCACACCTTCCTGCCGTCCATTTTAATGCGCTCTCGCGCTGCGGGAAGCTTTGCATACAGATGCTGCGGGTGCAGTTCGATAACGGGGAGCGCCTACTGCGTGGGCATCCCGTAGCGCTAGCGTGGTGCTCGGCCAGCATAAACTGAAGGCGCACCCACCTGTGCTTGCCCGATAGTAACAGGTAGATATGGGTGTCCAGGTTGAAGCCGTTTTCCTCGACTTTCGGAAGGTGGTGACACTGTCCCGTACTCTTGCTTCGTAATATAGGAGCTCACAGAGCATCGCACTCGGATTTTATTTATTTACATACATATAGAATTCCACAAATTTACAATTTCAAGCAAGGAACAACTGTTACAGTACTTCCCTGTGCCGTGAACAACTCGTTGTAAGAGTCATGTAAACAAAAATACCACATATGTTTCGTTTCGTGTACTTTTGCAAGTACAAACAATCTCATCCTTGCAAATATCTCCATTGCATTGGGTTATCCTTAGATTTGCCAGTGCCCGTTGGTAACCTGTTCAGCGACCTAAATGTGGTCCAGCCCAGCTGCTGAGCATTCTGCGGGTTTTGCCCCTACTTGGAGATCACTTATCTAGGCTGGGTGTGCTGTCGGATTGAAGAGTTCCTAGCAAACGAAACACAGCATTACCGGAGAGAAATCTGCAGACCTAATGTTGATCTTGCCTCAAGGGGGTGGTACAGGAAACTACTGGCCACAGTGTACATAAACGGGATACTGGGTAACGCAAAGGAAGCTATTATACACTAAGGTGAAAGAAGGCATTGGCACGTACACAATGGCGTTAGTATCGCGTACAAATGGTTCAAATGGCTCTGAGCACTAGAACTTAGAACTGCTTAAACCTAACCAACCTAAGGACATCACACACATCCATGCCCGAGGCAGTATTCGAACCTGCGACCGTAGTGGTCACGTGGTTCCAGACTGAGGCGCCTAGAACCGCTCGGCCACACCGGTCGGCAGTATCGCGTACACATTCAATAAAGTGACAGTTCATTGGCGGAGCTGTGATTTGTACACAGCTCATTCCTCTGAAAAGGTTTCCGACGTGACTATGGCCGCAGGACGGGAATTAACCGTGTCTGAACGCGCAATCGTAGTTGGAGCCACAGACACATCAGACATACAAAATTTCAGGCGCTACCTTTCACATGCAGATGAGAAGGGAGGTATGAAACTGCGTGAAGAATTTGACAAAGCACTGAAAGACTTAGCTCTAAACAAGGGCCCAGGACTAGACAACATTCCGTCAGAGCTACTGATAGCTTTGGGAGAGCCAGCCAAGACAAAACTCATCCATGTGTTGAGCGAGATGTATACTTGAAGCACACTATAATAAGTCCAATTCCAAATAAAGTAGATGCTGACGGGTGTGAAAATTACCGAACTACCAGTTTAATAAGCTACAGTTGTAAAATACTAACACGAATCCTTTACAAACGAATGGAAAAAACTGTTAGAAGCCGACCTCGGGGAAGATCAGTTTGGGTTCCAGAGAAGCAGTAGTGAACCTGAAAGTTCTCATACAAGACAGGTTAAGGAAAGGCAAACCTACGTTTGTAGCATTTGTACAGTCACAGAAAACTTTTGACAGTGTTGTCTGGAATACTCTCTTTCAAATTCTAAAGGTAGCAGGGGTAGAATACAGGGAGTGAACGGCTATTTACATTTTCTACAGAAACCAGATGCCGGTTATAAGAGTCGAAGGGCACGAAAGGGAAGCAGTGGTTGGGAAAGCAGTGAGACAGGGTTGTAGCCCATCTCTGATGTTATTAAGTCTGTACATAGAGCTATCAGTAAAGCAAATATAGAAAAATTTGGGGTAGAAATTAAAATACAGCGAGAAGAAATAAAAAAAAACTTCAGTTTGCCGATGACTTTGTAATTCTGTCAGAGACAGCAAAGGACCTGGAGGAGCAGTTGAACAGAATGGACAGAGTCTTGAAAGGAGGATGTAGGTTGAACGTCAACAAGAGGAAAATGAAGATAACGGAATGTAGTCGAATTAAATAAGGTGATGCTGAGGGAATTAGATTCAGAATTGAGATACGTGAAGTAGTATAGATGAATTTTGCTATTTGGGGAACAAAATAGCTGATGATGGTCGAAGTAGAGAGAATATAAAATGTAGACTGGCGATGGCAGGAAAAGCGTTTCTGAAGAAGACAAATTTGTTAACGTAAGTGTCAGGAAGTCCTTTCTGAAAGTATTTGTATGGAGTGTAGCCATGTATGGCAGTGAATCATGGACGACAAACAGTTTAGACAAGAAGAGAATAGAAGCTTTCGAAATGTGGTGCTACAGAAGAATGCTGAAGATTATATGGGTAGATCACGTAACTAATGAGGAGGTATTGAATAGAATTGGGGAGGAGTTTGTGGCACAACCTGAGTAGAAGAAGGGATCTGTTGACAGGATACATTTTGATATGTCAAAGGATCACCAATTTAGTACTGGAGGGAAGTCTGAGAGGTAAAAAATCGTAGAGGGAGACCAAGAGATGAATACACTAAGCAGATTCAGAAGGATGTAGGTTGCAGTAGGTACTGGGAGATGAAGAAGCTTGCACAGGATAGAGTAGCATGGAGAGCTGCATCAAACCAGTCTCTGCACTGAAGGCACCACCACCACCACCACCACAAACAACAACAACAACAACAACAACAACAACAAAACAATCTGTGTGTCTTTGAATTACAGAACATTAAAGGGAAGTTACTGCGCCTTCTATAACAATGTATAACTTACTTCTTGATGCCCTGTTGTACAAAATTCTCAAGAGCGTACGTTCTTATAAGATCAAAATTTGATTGAAAATCCTTAAAGAGGAATGCAAAAATTATCACAGTAATTACGGAATAGGCTTTAAAAATGCTGTAAGGTTCCTGAAAATATTCACTGGTTGCTCGTGAATTTCTTTACTGTTACCTGTCACGAAGAGTTTCTGGATTATCCCATCATCTGGTGACGTGATAAATGAACAAAATTTCTTTTTACATACGGCAGATATTGCAAGAGTCTGATGATGCTCATTACAATAAAACAACAATCGAGAGTAACAAATTGTGAACCTCCAGTACACACTATAAAGTACACACAACACGACGCTGACGTACTAGTCGCGTATCGTCAGTTGAAGCTTCAGCTTCAGCTTCATCGGCTGAAAACGGAATGCCGACATGAAACCCAACGAGCGTGAGGCCAGACTAGTCGTGTCAGAACAGAACTATCGGCGGTGAGGAAGAAAACGTGGGAGCCCGCCAGATGGTGTCTTACGTGTGAAGGACTGGTCAGGTAAACAACTGAGTATACAAGTTCAAATGGTTCAACTGGCTCTGAGCACTATGGGACTTAACTTCTCAGGTCATCAGTCCCCTAGAACTTAGCACTACTTAAATCTAACTAACCTAAAGGACATCACACAACACCCAGCCATCACGAGGCAGAGAAAGTCCCTGACCCCGCCGAGCATACAAGTACGCTACACAAAAACTTGAAATCATGCAGTGGTCCACAATTCGGATCACTGGCTATTTTTGCAAAGCATTTACTGAACAACATTACAGAAAAGAAATTGTCTGTATTCATCACAAATAATCGTAAAACTCGTGGAAATCCTACATAAAAACGCTTACACATTGTCCAATTTACAAATATGAATTTTACGGTAAGACCAAAGAATACATTAGGTTCGTACATAACGTCACGGATTGGTTACTTACCGAAGTGGGGTACATTGCCCACGTCGGGTCGCTGTAATTGGTTTATTATTTCAGGTGTAACAACAAGGGGCTTTGAAAAAGGCAATGAATCAAATAAGAGATTCTCCAAGTAACTCTGGAAGCTAACTGTCTTATTCATTTAGACCGAGAAACAATTCATCAGACATTCCGAAAAAACCAGTTCCCGCTACTTGCGGTTTGTTCATTAATCAAACAATCGGAAGTTGAACAGTTGTTAGTGTGAAGTTCCAACTTCTCTAAAACTTCTACATTAGTGCCCTAATTCTCAATGTGCAATAAAGCAAGTGAATTTTCCACTTTTGTTAGCTTAAGGCTGCGGTCTTCGCAGGTGTGCTCGCACGACGCTCTTGCTGTTTGTGTAGAAAAAATGTTCAACTGTGTGTGAAATCTTATGGGACTTAACTACTAAGGTCATCAGTCCCTAAGCTTACCTAAATTATCCTAAGGACAAACACACACACCCTTGCCCGAGGGAGGACTCGAACCTCCGCCGGTTCAAAATGGTTCAAATGGCTCTGAGCACTATCGGACTTAACTTCTGAGGTCATCAGTCCCCTAGAACTTAGAACTACTTAAACCTAACGAACCTAAGGACATCACACGCATCTATTCCCGAAGCAGGATTCGAACCGGCGACTGTAGCGGTCGCGCGGTTCCAGACTGTAGCGCCTAGAACCGCTCGGCCACTACGGCCGGCGAACCTCCGCCGGGACCAGCTGTTTGTGTAGATATGTTCACTAAACTGTCTTCTAATTTTTGTGCACGCATAGCTTCTACCTAACTCGAATTTAATCATATACACACTAGCGCATTACAAAATTTATTAATCAGGTCATCAGATGATGGGATAATCCAGAAACGCCTTATGGCAGGAAACAATGAAGAAATTCAAATGAACCCAGTTTATATTTTTGAACAACCTTACAGCATTTTGAAACCCTATTTCATAACTGTTATTCTCGTAACAGTGGACCAAGACATTGCTCCCTTGTAGGTACATTTCGCAGAAATACCGCTAAAGTAAAAACAGAAATCTTCGATCTCACACAGGGGCTAGCCAATAATCGCAGACGATTAGCGACTGAAGCTGAAATGGGAAGAGGGGAAGTAAGTGGAGATAATATCAAAGACAGTGCTGCCAAAGCAGAGTTACTAAACACAGCCTTCCGAAATGCCTTCACAAAAGAAGAGGAAGTAAGTATTCCAGAATTCGAATCGAGAACAGCTGCCAACATGAGTAACGTAGAAGTAGATATCCTCGGAGTAGTGAAGCAACTTAAATCACTTAAGAAAAGCAAGTTTTCTGGTTCAAAATGGTTCAAATGGCTCTGAGCACTATGGGACTCAACATCTTAGGTCATAAGTCCCCTAGAACTTAGAACTACTTAAACCTAACTAACCTACGGACATCACACACACCCATGCCCGAAGCAGGATTCGAACCTGCGACCGTAGCAGTCCCGCGGTTCCGGACTGCAGCGCCAGAACCGCACGGCCACCGCGGCCGGCCAAGTTTTCTGGTCCAGACTGTATACCAATTAGGTTCCTTTCGGAGTATGGTGATGAATTAGATCCATACTTAACAATCTTATACAACCGTTCGCGCGACGAAAGATCCGTACCCAAAGACTGGAAAGTTGCACAGGTCACACCAATACTCAAGAAAGCTAGTAGGAGTAATCGACTAAATTATGGGGCCATATCATCAGCGTCGATATGCAGCAGGATTTTGGAACATATATTGTGTTCGAACATTATGAATTACCTGGAAGGAAACGGTCTATTGACACACAGCCAACTTGGGTTTAGAAGACATCGTTCCTGTGAAACACAACTTGCTCTTTATTCACATGAAGTGCTGAGTGCTATTGGCAAGGGATTTCAGATCGGTTCCGTATTTCTGGACTTCCAGAAGGTTTTTTGACACTGTACCAGACACGCGACTCGTAGTAAAACTGCGTGCTTAGAGAATATTGTCTCAGTTACGTGACTGGATTCGTGATTTAGTGCAAGAGAGGACACAGTTCACAGCAATTGACGAAGTCATGGAGTAAATCAGAAGTGATTTCTGGCGTTCCCCAAAGCTGTGTTACAGGCCATTTTCAGTACCTTATCTATATAAACGATTTGGGAAACAATCAGAGGAGCCGTCTTAGGTTGTTTGCAGACGATGCTGTCGTTTATCGTCTAGTAAAGTCATCTGAAGATCAAATTGTAAACGATTCAGTAAAGATATCTGTATGGTGAGAAAATTACCAATTGAACCTAAATAAAGAAAAGTATGAAGTCATCCACATGAGTGCTAGAAGGAATTCGTTGAACTTCGGTTACACCAAAAATCAATCACATTTACAGGCCGTAAATTTAACTAAATGCCTAGGACTTACAGTTACGTACAAATTAAATTGGAAGGAACACACAGAAAATGTTTGTGGGGAAGGAAAACCAAAGACTGCGTTTTATTGGCAGGACACTTAGGAAATTTATCAGATCTGCTAAGGAGACTGCCTACATTACGCTTGTCCGTCCTCCTTTAGAATACTGCTGTGTGGTGTGGGATCCTTACCAGATAGGACTGACGGAATACATCGAAAAAGTTCAAAGAAGGGCAGCACGTTTTGTGTTATCGCGAGATAGGGGAGATAGTGTCACTGAAATGATACAGGATTTGGGGTGGACATAATTAAAAACAAAGGCGTTTTTCGTCGCGACGGAATCTTCTCACGAAATTCCAAACACCAGCTTTCTCCTCCGAATGCGACATTATTTTGTTGACGCCGACCTACATAGGGAGAAACGATCACCACGATAAAATAGGGAAGTCAGAGCTCGTACGGAAAGATACAGGTGTTCGCTCTTTCCGCGCGCTGTACGAGATTGGAGTAATAGAGAACTGTGAAGGTGGTTCGATGAACCCTCTGCCAGGCACTTAAATATTATTTGCAGAGAGTATCCACGTAGATGCAAAAATTTGGTGCGTTTGTATGTGTGTGTGTGTGTGTGTGTGTGTGTGTCAGGTGGCTTGCGGGTTGTAGATGTGAATGTGAATGTGTATGTGTGTGTGTGTGTGTGTGTGTGTGTGTGTGTGTGTGTGTGTGTAAGGTGGCTTGCGGGTTGTAGATGTGAATTTCAGTTTAAGTGTAGCCTAGGTACTGAGGGTTATTTCATTGACGACATTTCACATCTACACAGCACCTTTTTGTTTGCAAGAGATTTACAAATTTCCCTACACGATCAGTGGAAAAAGTGGCGAGAGGGAGGGAGGTAGACGTCGTGTTTTATGCCGGTTGTTTTAGCAAGATTTTCGAAAAGGAGGGAACAAAAACGTGTTGATGCCGCAACTGCTATCGTTTTGTAACCTATCTTTGCTCGGTTTTAACTCTTAGTATTCATTATTTCCACTTTATTGTACGCAGAGCCGCTAACTTCATAAACTGGAAGCCAAAATACGTAACGAGTATGAATGACGCACCAGAATCCCTCCGCGCCTCCCGGCCGTCCATTTTCATTCGCCTTCGCGAACTTTGCATACAGATGGTGCAGGCGCGCAGTTCGATAACATGGTGCGCCTCAGAGGCGGGCAACCCGCCGCACTGCTTCGCCTCTTGGCCGGCATACACTGTAGGCGCACCGAACTGTACGCGGCTGATAGGAGCCGGTAGCGTCGATAACGGTGTATCCCTTACAGTTTGATGCATACTGTGACGAAGTGACAATGGCTGGACGCTACACAGGTGAAACAAGTCCCTCGCACTCTGCTGAGCAACACTCACAAACGTCCTTCTGCTTTAGATGTTTCCCGTCCACTGTTGAGAGTGCCTATTACTTGATCAATAAAGGCGCTAGGTGACAACTTGGCGTGTGATTGTCACAAGATACTAGTTCTCACGAAGACATAAATAGAACCTACCTAGCTAAGCAAATAGTGATACGCAACGCCTCTCTTGCAGCGTCTGCAAGTGGGAAATCTGTTGACCATCTCCGTGTCACTTTGTCACAGATCCGTTTGGTGAGCGCGAAAAAGTTCTTCTTTGGATCTTCCTTATTTTCTTCTATATCGCTATAACTAAATGGACTGATCCTATGGCAATACTGGACGGGAGACGCCATCTAGAGTCTTTTGGCTGCCTTTTTCAAGTCTCTCTATTTGACGACACTTCGGCATCCTGCGCGAGATGAAATAGTGTGGTTAAGACGAAAACCCAGTGCCGTAGCGAAGCACTTAAAAAACTGTAAAACTGACCTTTGTGTTAAACCTATCAAATAAGTTTGTGAATTCTAACAGCATAAAATAAACAATTACACCACTGTGTTCGTAAGGACTTCTGTCTAGGAAACTATTGTGCTTGCAAGGGTTAAGTTCGGATCGAACTGTCAACTTGAATAGCTTTAGCGTAAAATTTACAAAAGCCGTTTATCGTTCACTACCCTCGCGGGCTCGTCTAAATAAACAATGTTAACGAAGTAGTCGACTGTGCTCGTCGCGTGATAGCCCAATCAAGACAGACCACCGAAGGTCGAATACAGGGAATAGTTGACGTAGTCGAAAATTTTGTGCGTGTAGGAGGCAGTGCTGCAAACGACATACTGGAAATCCTGACTGGCGAGAGTAGTGGTGGGGGTGCGTTTTAAGGTAACTTTTGTACGTTTAATTACAGGTCGTATACAGGGTGGTCCATTGATCGTGACTGGGCCAAAATCTCACGAAATAAGCGTCAAACGAAAAAACTACAAAGAACGAAAGTTGTCTAGATTGAAGGGGGAAACCAGATGGCGCTATGCTTGGCCCACTAGATGGCGCTGCCATAGGTCAAACTAATATCAACTGCGTTTTTTAAAATAGGAACCCCAATTTTTTATTACATATTCGTGTAGTACGTAAAGAAATATGAATGTTTTGATTTCGCTTTGATATAGGTGGCGCAGCAATAGCCACAAACATATGCCCCTAGGCTGTGGCTAAGCCATATCTCCGCAATATCCTTTCTTTCTGGGGTGCTAGTTCTGCAAGGTTCGCAGGAGAGCTTCTGTACAGTTTGGAAGGTAGGAGACGAGATACTGGCAGAAGTAAAGCTGTGAGTACCGGGCGTGAGTCGTGCTACGGTAGCTCAGATGGTAGAGCACTTGCCCGCGAAAGGCAAAGGTCCCGAGTTCGAATCTCGGTCGGGCACACAGTTTTAATCTGCCAGGAAGTTTCATATTAGCGCACACTCCGCTGCAGAGAAAAATCTCATTCTGGAATTTTAGAACAGGTGCTAACAGGTAGGTTCTTTAAATTAAAATACAGAACGTAGCTACCTTTGAACATTTTATTTCGGTTGTTCCAATGTGATACATGTACCTTTGTGAACTTATCATTTCTGAGAACGCATGCTGTTACAGCGTGATTACCTGTAAATACCACATTAATGCGATAAATTCTCAAAACGATGTCTGTCAACCTCAGTGCATTTGGCAATACGTGTAACGACATTCCTCTCAACAGCGAGTAGTTCGCCTTCCGTAATGTTCGCATATCCTTCGACAATGCGCTGACGCATGTTGTCAGGCGTTGTCGGTGGATCACAATAGCAAATATCCTTCAACTTTCCCCACAGAAAGAAATCTGGGGACGTCAGATCCGGTGAACGTGCGGGCCACGGTATGGTGCTTCGATGACCAATCCACCTGTCACGTAATATGCTATTCAATACCGCTTCAACCGCACGCGAGCTATGTGCCGGACATCCATGGTGTTGGAAGTACATCGCCATTCTGTCATGCAGTGAAACATCTTGTAGTAACATCGGTAGAACATTACGTAGGAAATCAGCATACACTGCACCATTTAGATTGCCATCGATAAAATGGGGGCCAATTGTCCTTCCTCCCATATTGCCGCACCACGCATTAACCCGCCAAGGTCGCTGAATTTCCACTTGTCGCAGCCATCGTGGATTTTCCGTTGCCCAATAGTGCATATTATGCCGGTTTACGTTACCGCTGTTCGTGAATCACGCTTCGTCGCTAAATAGAACGCGTGCAAAAAATCTGTCATCGTCCCGTAATTTCTCTTGCGCCCAGTAGCAGAACTGTACATGACGTTCAAAGTCGTCGCCATGCATTTCCTGGTGCATAGAAATATGGTACGGGTGCAATCGATGTCGATGTAGCATTCTCAACACCGACGTTTTTGAGATTCCCGATTCTCACGCAATTTGTCTGCTACTGATGTGCGGATTAGTCGCGAAGCAGCTAGAACACCTACTTGGGCATCATCATTTGTTGCAGGCCGTGGGTGACGTTTAACACGTTACTGAACACTTCCTGTTTCCTTAAATAACGTAACTATCCGGCGAACGGTCCGGACACTTGGATGATGTCGTCCAGGATACCGAGCAGCATACATAGCACACGCCCGT
This sequence comes from Schistocerca cancellata, assembly GCF_023864275.1. Taxonomy (NCBI): domain Eukaryota; kingdom Metazoa; phylum Arthropoda; class Insecta; order Orthoptera; family Acrididae; genus Schistocerca; species Schistocerca cancellata. The sequence continues at coordinate 15,146,538 of NC_064636.1, forward strand.
TGCGCATTTTGACCACAATAGCCATACATCAACACGATATCGACCTTTTCCGCAATTGGTGAACGGTCCATTTTAACACGGGTAATGTATCACGAAGCAAATACCGTCCGCACTGGCGGAATGTGACGTGATACCACGTACTTATACGTTTGTCACTATTACAGCGCCATCTATCACAAAGCGAAAAAAGTGGACCAACTAAAATATTCATATTTCTTTACGTACTACTGAATATGTAATAAAAAATGAGGGTTCTTATTTAAAAAAAAAGGCAGTTGGCAGTTGTTAACCGTTTGACCTATGGCAGCGCCATCTAGCGAGCCAATCATAGCGCCATCTGGTCTTCCCCCCCCCCCCCCCCCCCCTTCAAGTTAGAAGAGTTTCGTTCTTTGTAGTTTTATCATGCGATGGTTATTTCGTGTGATATTTAGCGCTGTCACTATCAATGGACCATCCTCTATAGAGCCGCTTTGGTTGCACCAAATTGTGAATTGACAACGGTTTCTATTGCACTAGGGCAACCTTCATCGGAATAAAATGTTACATGGAATACTGGTAATGACCAGGACCATCCTCTATACAGCCGCTTCGGTTGCACCAAATTGTGAATTGACAACGGTTTCTATTGCACTAGGGCAACCTTCATCGAAATAAAATGTTACATGGAATACTGGTAATGACACCACGGTTTAAAACGTCTGAGCAAAAGTGGTCTCGTCAAACAGAAATGTCACAGGAATAAAAACTAAAATTTAAAAGTATAACGTGACTGTCAACCAGATAAAAAACTCCATGGAATTTAATGACTCCCGCAAGGTAGCTTAGGACCAACAGCATTTTGTAAGTTTCTTTTGAATAACTCGGAAACCGCTCCCTCAACCGGAAATGAATCTCAGAGCAAAATTTAACTACATTAAATTTCCTACAAAAAAGTCCTAATGATTCTTTCTGAATGAGGAATAGTTTGCGCGTAGCGAACAAGAGAATATGAGAATCTCGCGCGTGGTTTTCGAGGCCAGCAATAACATTGCGGGTTGCATAATACGACAGCGTTAGGGGCACCCCGTGTGGACAATACGAGCCCTGCTGAGGAGATTCCGACACAACGCAAAGCGCGGAGATGCAGCGGGCTTCATCCACCGGCTCCATTTAGCGTTCGGGTATTTCGCGGTGCACGGGGATTGCGAGCGCTGCGGGAGAGATTCCGTTCCAGGGAGGTTAATTACATTCTTGTCCAGGGGTCTTAGCGTCCCCTGCTGCGTTTTCGCGCAGTGCGTTAACCCCGCCAATTACCATACGCGAGCCGCTGTAATTAGTCATTAGCGACACACACACACACACACACACACAGACACACACACACACACACACACACACAGACACACACACACACAGCAGTGCTGTCAACACCGCGACCCTCGCTCCCCTCCCCCCTTTGACAAACATGACCGGCACCACTGCTGCCAACATTGCGTTCCCAGTGCCAACACGCCTCTAATTATACAGCCGAATGCGCCAGTGCACTGAGTAAGAACAGACCTGATGTCAACATTACACCGCGTGTTCTTCCGCGTTTGCTGCAACCTCGTCGGATTTCTTTTCACGTGAAGGTGTCTGGAGTACACTCACGTAAGATAATAAGGGTATGTTTACGCTGTGCGTTACGCAAACATCGGCTGAGCGATAATACGGGCTAGCAGCTTTCAATGGCGCATTTAACTTTGACGGCACTGTCCAGCCATCTGGAGCAACTCACCTGCAACGACGTGAGCAGTTGCGGTTAAGACATGGAAAGAGACGGGCAGAGAAACAGCATAGCTTGCAAAGAGATTCAACTTTAAACGGAATGAAATAATATTCGGCAAAATTTCAGCAATATCGCACACTTCTTATGGGACGGAACTAAAACAGTATTGTAATTAAAAACAAGAGTGATGGAAAACAAGAGTGATGGAAAACAAGAGTGATGGAAAACAAGAGTGATGGAAAACAAGAGTGATGGAAAACAAGAGTGATGGAAAACAAGAGTGATGGAAAACAAGAGTGATGGAAAACAAGAGTGATGGAAAACAAGAGTGATGGAAAACAAGAGTGATGGAAAACAAGAGTGATGGAAAACAAGAGTGATGGAAAACAAGAGTGATGGAAAACAAAACAAGAGTGGTGGAAAACAAAACAAGAGTGGTGGAAAACAAAACAAGAGTGGTGGAAAACAAAACAAGAGTGGTGGAAAACAAAACAAGAGTGGTGGAAAACAAAACAAGAGTGGTGGAAAACAAAACAAGAGTGGTGGAAAACAAAACAAGAGTGGTGGAAAACAAAACAAGAGTGATGAGAAATAAAACAAGAGTGATGAGAAATAAAACAAGAGTGATGAGAAATAAAACAAGAGTGATGAGAAATAAAACAAGAGTGATGAGAAATAAAACAAGAGTGATGAGAAATAAAACAAGAGTGATGAGAAACAAAACAAGAGTGATGAGAAGCAAAACAAGAGTGATGAGAAACAAAACAATAGTGATGAAAAAACAAAACAAGAGTGATGAAAAGACAAAACAAGAGTGGTGAAAAAACAAAATAAGAGCGACGAAAAAACAAAACAAGACCGATGAAACACAAGAGCGATGAAAAACAAGAGTGATGAAAATTCCTCAGTGTAATTTTTCTACGCGAGATATGTGTGACGCAAAAGAATATTGCAGGGATTTCACCGTACAGTGAAATATGGAAGCCACTGAAAGTATAATTTATAGTCAGTGGGCTTATAATCACTGGACTCCTTTCATTTGCGAATCCGAGAAATACGAGCAGCACTAGAAATGTCATTTGCTACATTCATAAAGAGGCGAGCAGCAACAGAAAACACGAAAGCCATCCAAAAACCGCGTATCTTCCTCTTTTTTCATGAAGCGCTGTTCCGCATTTTGCCAGCGTTCGACAATGACGTGTGACAAAGCTTCGTGCATTACATCCAGTTCGTATGGCAGCTTAAATATTTTGTTATTTCTCGAGACAAATACCTTAAATTGGCTACATAGGCCGGCCGCTGTGGCCTATTGGTTCTAGGCGCTTCAGTCTGGAATCGCGCGACCGCTACGGTCGCAGGTTCGAATCCTGCCTCTGGCATGGATGTGTGTGCTGTCCTTAGGTTAGTTAGGTTTAAGTAGTTCTAAGTTCTAGGGGACTGATGACCTCACAAGGGAACCTCCCCATCGCACCCCCCTCAGAATTAGTTATAAGTTGGCACAGTGGATAGGCCTTGAAAAACTGAACACAGATAAATCGAGGAAACAGGAAGAAGTTGTGTGGAACTATGAAAAAAGTAAGCAAAATATGTAAACTGAGTAGTCCATGCGGAAGATAGGCAACATTAAGGAGAGTATCACCCCAGTAGCGCCGTGGCCCTGTGGTTAACGTGAGCAGCTGTGGAATGATTGGTCCTTAGTTCAAGTCTTCCCTCAAGAGAAATTTTAATTTTTTATTTTCAGACAATTATCAAAGTTCACGCACTCACACACAATCAACTTCGCTCTCCAAAATTCCAGGACATATGCGGGATTTGACGGTCTACACACGGAAAAATTTGAAAAAGTTAAAAAGATGTTTTTTGACAGAGCACAGGGAAAACTGTGCGACTGTGAAACTGTTGCATTCATTTGTTGCAGTTTATGTGACAAACTCTTATGTTTTCATCACTTTTTGGGAGTGGTTATCACATCCACAAGAAAACCTAAATTGGCAAAGTAGAAGAATCTTTTTACCCATTCGCCAAGTGTACAAGTTAGGTGGGTCGACAACATATTCCTGTCATGTGACGCACATGCCGTCACCAGTGTCATATAGAATATATCAGACGTGTTTCCTTGTGGAGGAATCGGTTGACCTATGACCTTTCGATCAAATGTTTTCGGTTCCCCTTTGGAGAGGCACGTCCTTTTGTCTACTACTAATCGCACGGTTTTGCGGTGCGGTCGCAAAACACAGACACTAAACTTATTACAGTGAACAGAGACGTCAATGAACGAACGGACAGATCGTAACTGCGAAAAAAAAAAGAAATATAACTTTTCACTCGAGGGAGGATTTGAACCAAGGACCTCTCGTACCGCAGCTGCTCACGCTAACAACGGGACCACGGCGCTCCTGATCGCACACTGTCCTTGTGTTGCCTATCTTACACATAGACTACTCAGTTTGTATATTTTGTTTATTTTTTTCATAGTTCCACACAACTTCTTCCTGTTTTCTCGATTGATCTGTGTTCAGTTTTTGGAGGCCTATCCACTGTGACAACTTATAACTAAATCTGAGGGAGGTGCGATGGGGAGGTTTCCTTGTCAGATGTCAAGTCCCATAGTGCTCAGAGCCATTTGAACCATTTTTTTGGCTCCATATCAATACTGTTGATTCAGATTGTAGTAACAACTGTGAAAATGCAGCATTCGTACAAAGTGCTCGGTGAAGTGAAAAGTTGCAGTTTTCCATGTTTCTACGAAGGTTGTCACCCTGGCTCATGAAAGACCACATCTGCGGTAACATTGTCCGAATAGAGACTTTTTGGTTTTTCATTTTCCCCTCCAAAATTTAATTCTAGTGTCTTTTGTAGCTTAAACAATCTTTATTAACAATCTTTCAAAAAATATCAAAAATCAGGAATAAATATTTGCAGTAAAACGCAATTCGCGTGTGATATATAACTAGAAACAAGAAGGCATGTACTTTTGATACAAATGCAGGTTAAGTATGTGTCTCTTACTACATACACTACTGGCCATTAAAATTGCTACACCATTAAGAAATGCAGATGATAATCGGGTATTCATTGGACAAATATATTATACTAGAACTGACATGTGATTACATTTTCACGCAGTTTGGGTGCACAGATCCTGAGAAATCAGTACCCAGAACAACCACCTCTGGCCGTAATAACGACCTCGATACGCCTGGGCATTGAGTCAAACAGAGTTCGGATGGCGTGTACAGGTGCAGCTGCCCCTGCAGCTTCAACACGATACCACAGTTCATCGAGAGTAGTGACTGGCGTATTGTGACGAGCCAGTTCCTGGGCCACCATTGACCAGACGTTTTCAATTGGTGAGAGATCTGGAGAATGTGCTGGCCAGGGCAGCAGTCGAACATTTTCTGTATACAGAAAGGCCCGTTCAGGACCTGCAACATGCGGTCGTGCATTATCCCGCTGAAATGATGGGTTTGGCAGGGATCGAATGAAGGGTAGAGCCACGGGTCGTAACACATCTGAAATGTAACGTCCACTGTTCAAAGTGCCGTCAATGCGAACAAGAGGTGACCGAGACGAGTAACCAATGGCACGCATACCATCACGCCGGGTGATACGCCAGAATGGCGATGACGAATACACACTTCCAATGGGCGTTCACGGTGATGTCGCCAAACACGGATGCGACCATCGTGATGCTGTAAACAGAACCTGGATACCATCCGAAAAAATGATGTTTTGCCATTGGTGCACCCAGGTTCGTCGTCGAGTACACCATCACAGGCGCTCCTGTCTGTGATGCAGCGTCAAGGGTAACCGCAGCCACGGTCTCCGAGCTGATAGTCCGTGCTGCTGCAAACGTCGTCGAACTGTTCGTGCAGATGGTTGTCGTCTTGGAAACGTCCATATCTGTTGACTCGGGGATCGAGACGTGGCTGCACGATCCGTTACAGCCGTGCGGATAAGATGCCTGTCATCTCGACTGCTAGTGATACGAGGCCGTTGGGATCCAGCACGGCGTTCCGTATTACCCTCCCGAATCCACCGATTCCGTACTCTGCCAACACTCATTGGATCTCGACCGACGCGAGCAGCAATGTCGCGATACGATAAACCGCAATCGAGATAGGCTACAATCCGACCTGTATGAAAGTCGGAAACGTGATGGTACGCATTTCTCCTCCTTACACGAGGCATCACAACAACGTTTCACCAGGCAACGCCGGTCAACTGCTGTTTGTGTGTGAGAAATCGGTTGGAAACTTTCCTCATCTCAGCACGTTGCAGGTCTCGCCACCGGCGCCAACCTTGTGCGAATGCTCTGAAAAACTAATCATTTGTACATCACAGCATCTTCTTCCTGTCGGTTAAATTTCGCGTCTGTAGCACGTCATCTTCGTGGTGTAGCAATTTTAATGGCCAGTATTGTATTTGATGAATTTCATATAGCTACCAATGAAGCCAAGTCTCCCATATGTACGAATTCCTTAGATTTAGCAAATACAGTTTCTCGGAAGCTTCACAGCCGACTTTCTCTGTAATCTTGTGAAAAGCATTAAGAACAACTTGATTCTCCCCCTTTTAGCAGCGATCCGCACGCGTTTCACTACGGAGCAGGAACCAATGCCAGCCATTTCTACTGGCTACCAGCAGCGCGACAATAGCAACAGAACAGCACAGGGGCTGTTGGTAGCGCAATGTCGGAACGGGCGGACACACTCATTCGACAAAAAATACAGACCGCGTGAGACGACGCTTCATCCAGTCCCAAACATGCTCAATGGGGGACAGATCCGGAGATTCTGCTGGCCAGGGTAGTTGACTTACACCTTCTAGAGCACGTTGGGTGGCACGGGATACATGCGGACGTGCATTGTCCTGTTGGAACAGCAAGTTCCCTTGCCGGTCTAGGAATGGTAGAACGATGGGTTCGATGACGGTTTGGATGTACCGTGCACTATTCAGTGTCCCCTCGACGACCACCAGTGGTATACGGCCAGTGCAGGAGATCGCTCCCCACTCCATGATGCCGGGTGTTGGCCCTGTGTGCCTCGGTCGTATGCAGTCCTGATTGTGGCGCTCACCTGCACGGCGCCAAACACGCATACGACCATCATTGGCACCGAGGCAGAAGCGACTCTCATCGCTGAAGACGACACGTCTCCATTCGTCCCTCCATTCACGCCTGTCGCGACACCACTGGAGGCGGGCTGCACGATGTTGGGGCGTGAGCGGAAGACGGCCTAACGGTGTGCGGGACCGTAGCCCAGCTTCATGGAGACGGTTGCGAATGGTCCTCGCCGATACCCCAGGAGCAACAGTGTCCCTAATTTGCTGGGAAGTGGCGGTGCGGTCCCCTACGGCACTGCGTAGGATCCTACGGTCTTGGCGTGCATCCGTGCGTCGCTGCGGTCCGGTCCCAGGTCGACGGGCACGTGCACCTTCCGCCGACCACTGGCGACAACATCGATGTACTGTGGAGACCTCACGCCCCACGTGTTGAGCAATTCGGCGGTACGTCCACCCGGCCTCCCGCATGCCCACTATACGCCCTCGCTCAAAGTCCGTCAACTGCACATACGGTTCACGTCCACGCTGTCGCGGCATGCTACCATTGTTAAAGACTGCGATGGAGCTCCGTATGCCACGGCAAACTGGCTGACACTGACGGCGGCGGTGCACAAATGCTGCGCAGCTAGCGCCATTCGACGGCCAACACCGCGGTTCCTGGTGTGTCCGCTGTGCCGTGCGTGTGATCATTGCTTGTACAGCCCTCTCGCAGTGTCCGGAGCAAGTATGGTGGGTCTGACACACCGGTGTCAATGTGTTCTTTATTCCATTTCCAGGAGTGTAGCTATAAGTTGGCACAGTGGATAGGCCTTGAAAAACTGAACACAGATCAATCGAGAAAACAGGAATAAGTTGTGTGGAACTAAGAAAAAAAATAAGCAAAATGTACAAACTGAGTAGTCCATGGGCAAGATAGGCAACATCAAGGAGAGTGTGAGCTCAGGAGCTCCGTGGTCCCGTGGTTAGGGTGAGCAGCTGCGGAACGAGAGGTCCTGGGTTCAAGTCTTCCCTCGAGTGAAATGTTTACTTTCTTTACTTTCGCATAGTTACGACCTGTCTGTTCGTTCATTGACGTCTCTGTTCACTGTAATAAGTTTAGTGTCTGTGTTTTGCGACCGCACCGCAAAACCGTTCGATTAGCAGACGAAAGGACGTGCCTCTCCAATGGGAACCGAAAACATTTGATCGCGAGGTCATAGGTCAACCGATTCCTCCACAGGAAAACACGTCTGATATATTCCATACGACACTGGTGACGGCATGTGCGTCACATGACAGGAATATGTTGTCGACCCACCTAACTTGTACACTTGGCGAATGGGTAAAAAGATTCTTCTACCTTGCCCGGTTTAGCTTTCCTTCTGGAGGGGATAGGCTACAACTCCCAAAAAAGTGACGAAAACTTAACAGTTTGTCACATAAACTGCAACAAATGAACGCGACAGTTTCACAGTCGCACAGTTTTCGCTGTGCTCTGTCGAAACATGTGTTTTTAACGTTTTCAAATTTTTCCGTGTGTAGACCGTCAATCCCTGCGTATGTCCAAGCAAATCTGAACATGTCGTGGAATTTTGGAGAGCGAAGTTGATTATTTAAAAAATAAAACTTTTCACTCGAGGGAACACTTGAACCCAGGACCTCTCGTTCCGCAGCTGCTCATGCTAAGCACGGGACCACGGCGCTCCGGACCTCACACTATCCTTGATGTTGCCTATCTTGCGCATGGACTACTCAGTTTGTACATTTTGCTAATTTTTTTCTTAGTTCCACACAACTACTTCCTGTTTTCTCGATTCGTCTGTGTTCAGTTTTTCAAGGCCTATCCACTGTGCCAACTTATAACTAAATCTGAAGGGGGTGCGACGGGGAGGGTTCCCTTGTTAGGCAATAGGACGAGCCCTCAGATGGAACGCTTTGCTCCCTCTATGAGCGCGCCACCAAAGGGTAACACCAGACGGCGAACAACCTCGCCGTGCCCGACCCGGTGCGTGGGCGGTATCGACGCAGCCCCTCGCACGCACTCTCACGCACACGCACTCACACGCATACGCAGTGCGGACGGCCACACACGTGCTGGCCCGCGGCCGGGTCGCACGTGGGAGGAAGGAACACGGCTCACGCATTACGCACTCTCGCATCGCTGCCGAACGCACTACCGTGTTTCTGTCACGCACCGAATCATCGGTCCGCTGCCGGCTGAGATGCGAAGCGGGCTCTGGCAAACTCCAGCCCACATGCACACCCTACCCTCTACACCGGTGGGCGTTAAAACTGGAGCACTCTAAAATATGTAACAAAACTATAGGAGATTTGCGTATTCCGTCTGTGAGCATAATTTATTAAAAAAAAACAAAACTACGTCCGAACAGGCCTTGGGAGGCCCAGTGGCACCGACCGACCGCCAACTCTTCCTCAGTCCAACAACATGGAGGGATGCACACATGGAGGGGCATGTGGTCAGCATACCGATCTCCCGGCCGTTCTCAGTGTTCGTGACCGAAGTAATTCACTTGGGAGGCCCATTGGTACCGACCGGCCGCCAAGTCTCCCTCAGCGAAAATCGTGAATCTATGCAGACATGGAGGGCCATGTGGTCAGCACACCGATCTCCAGGATAATTAGGGCGCCCAAGAGCGAAACGGATGAACACTGTCGCTTATTATACTCAATTGTAAAAGGGAAAGCAGAAAGGTGGAAGGAGTATATAGAGGGTCTATACAAGGGCGATGTACTTGAGCGCAATACTATAAAAATGGAAGAAGATGTAGATGAAGATGAAATGGGAGATATGATACTGCGTGAAGAGTTTGACAGAGCACTGAAAGACCTGAGTCGAAACAAGGCCCCGGGAGTAGACAACATACCGTTAGAAATACTCACAGCCTTGGGAGAGCCACTCCTGACAAAATTCTACCATCTGGTGAGCAAGATGTATGAGACAGGTGAAATACCCTCAGACTTCAAGAAGAATATCCAATCCCAAAGGAAGCAGGCGTTGACAGACGTGAAAATTACCGAACTATCGGTTTAATGTCACAGCTGCAAAATACTAACGCGAATTCTTTACAGACGAATGGAAAAATTGGTAGAAGCCGACCTCGGGGAAGATCAGTTTGGATTCCGTAGAAATACTGGAACTCGTGAGGCAATACTGACCTTACGACTTATCTTAGAAAATAGATTAAGGAAAGGCAAACCAACGTTTCTAGCATTTGTAGACTTAGAGAAAGCTTTTGACAATGTTGACTGGAATACTCTCTTTCAAATTCTGTTGGTGGCAGGGGTAAAATACAGGGAACGAAAGGCTATTTACAATTTGTACAGAAACCAGATGGCAGTTATAAGAGTCGAGGGACACGAAAGGGAAGCAGTGGTTGGGAAGGGAGTGAGACGGGGTTGTAACCTATCCCCGATGTTATTCAATCTGTATATTGAGCAAGCGGTAAAGGCAACAAAAAAAAAATTCGGAATAGATATTAAAATCGATGGAGAAGAAATAAAAACTTTGAGGTTCACCGATGACATTGTAATTCTGTCAGAGACAGCAAAGGACTTGGAAGAGCAGTTGAACGGAATGGGCAGAGTCTTGAAAGGAGGGTATAAGAGGAACATCAACACAAGCAAAACGAGGATAATGTAATGTAGTCGAATTAAATTGGGTGATGCTGAGGGAATGAGATTAGGAAATGAGACACTTAAAGTAGTAAAGGAGTTTTGCTATTTGGGGAACAAAATAACTGATGATGGTCGAAGTAGAGAGGATGTAAAATGTAGACTGGCAGTGGCAAGGAAAACGTTTCTGAAGAAGAGAAATTTGTTAACATCGAGTATAGATTTAAGTGTCAGGAAGTCGTTTCTGAAAGTATTTGTATAGAGTGTACCCATGTATGTGAACGATGGACGGTTGGAGAAGAAGAGAATAGAAGCTTTCGAAATGTGGTGCTACAGAAGAATGCTGAAGATTAGATGGGTAGATCACATAACTAATGAGAAGGTATTGAATAGAATTGGGGAGAATAGAAATTTGTGGCACAACTTGACTAGAAGAAGGGATCGGTTGGTAGGACATGTTCTGAGGCATCAAGGGATCACCAATTTAGTATTGGAGGGCAGCGTGGAGGGTAAAAATCGTAGAGGGAGACCAAGAGATGAATACAGTAAGCAGGTTCAGAAGGATGTAGGCTGCAGTACGCTCTGGGAGATGAAGAAGCTTGCACAGCATAGTGTAGCGTGGAGAGCTGCATCAAAGCAGTCTCAGGATTCAAGACCACAACAACAACATGTCGTGAAAAAGCAATTTGCGAACATTCTTCTTATTAGAAAGAAAAGAAACAAAAAAACTTTATGAGATGAAACTATGCGGTTCCAGGCACCTTTCCAATTCTCAAACACCGATGACACCTATTTGCAGACTGAAGCGATGAATGCAAATTTGTACTTAGCCCGAGATACGAACCCTGGTCTCCTTTTCACTAAGCATATGCAGTAACCTCTACGCCACCCTGGCACGTGGTTTTGCACAACTGCACCCTCTAATCCACTGTTCGGATTAAAAAGGTTTACGACAGGGATATAGTCGTTCGCACCTACTGTTCAACCTGTACATCGAAGAAGCGATGATGGAAATAAAAAAGAGCTTCAAGAGTAGAATCGAAATTCAAGGTGGACCGGTATCGATGATAAGATTCGCCGATAGGATTGCTATCCTCAGTGAAAAGTGAAGAAGAATTACACGATCTGCTGAATAGAATGGCCAATGTAATGAGTACAGAATATGGATTTAGAGTAAATCGTAGAAAAAGGGAAGTAGTGAGAAGCAGCAGAAATGAGAACAGCGAGAAACTTGACATCAGGATTGATGGTCACGAAGTAGAAGAAATCAGGGAATTTTACTACCTAGGCAGCAAAATAAACAATGACGGACGGAGCAAGGGGGACATCAAAAGCAGACTGGCAACGGGATTCCTGGCCATGAGAAGTCTACTAGTATCAGATACAGGCATTAATTTGAGGAAGAAATTTCTGAGAATGTACGCTTGGAGCACGACATTGTATGGTACTGAAACATGGACTGTGGGTACAACTGGAACAGAAAAGAATCGAAGCATTTGAGGTGTGGTGCTACAGACGAGTGTTGAAAATTAGGTGGGCGGATAAGGTAAGGAATGAGGAGGTTCTGTGCAGAGCCGGAAAGGAAAGGAAAGGAAAGGAATATGTGGGAAAAATTGACAAAAAGGACCAGATGGTAGGACATATGTTGCGCCATCAGCGTATAGCTTCCATGGTACTAGAGGGAGCTGTAGAGAGCAAAAACTGTAGAGGAATATAGACGAATTGGATTACAGCCAGCAAATACACTCCTGGAAATGGAAAAAAGAACACATTGACACCGGTGTGTCAGACCCACCATACTTGCTCCGGACACTGCGAGAGGGCTGTACAAGCAATGATCACACGCACGGCACAGCGGACACACCAGGAACCGCGGTGTTGGCCGTCGAATGGCGCTAGCCGCGCAGCATTTGTGCACCGCCGCCGTCAGTGTCAGCCAGTTTGCCGTGGCATACGGAGCTCCATCGCAGTCTTTAACACTGGTAGCATGCCGCGACAGCGTGGACGTGAACCGTATGTGCAGTTGACGGACTTTGAGCGAGGGCGTATAGTGGGCATGCGGGAGGCCGGATGGACGTACCGCCGAATTGCTCAACACGTGGGGCGTGAGGTCTCCACAGTACATCGATGTTGTCGCCAGTGGTCGGCGGAAGGTGCACGTGCCCGTCGACCTGGGACCGGACCGCAGCGACGCACGGATGCACGCCGAGACCTTAGGATCCTACGCAGTGCCGTAGGGGACCGCACCGCCACTTCCCAGCAAATTAGGGACACTGTTGCTCCTGGGGTATCGGCGAGGACCATTCGCAACCGTCTCCATGAAGCTGGGCTACGGTCCCGCACACCGTTAGGCCGTCTTCCGCACACGCCCCAACATCGTGCAGCCCGCCTCCAGTGGTGTCGCGACAGGCGTGAATGGAGGGACGAATGGAGACGTGTCGTCTTCAGCGATGAGAGTCGCTTCTGCCTCGGTGCCAATGATGGTCGTATGCGTGTTTGGCGCCGTGCAGGTGAGCGCCACAATCAGGACTGCATACGACCGAGGCACACAGGGCCAACACCCAGCATCATGGTGTGGGGAGCGATCTCCTACACTGGCCGTACACCACTGGTGATCGTCGAGGGGACACTGAATAGTGCACGGTACATCCAAACCGTCATCGAACCCATCGTTCTACCATTCCTAGACCGGCAAGGGAACTTGCTGTTGCAACAGGACAATGCACGTCCGCATGTATCCCGTGCCACCCAACGTGCTCTAGAAGGTGTAAGTCAACTACCCTGGCCAGCAAGATCTCCGGATCTGTCCCCCATTGAGCATGTTTGGGACTGGACGAAGCGTCGTCTCACGCGGTCTGCACGTCCAGCACGAACGCTGGTCCAACTGAGGCGCCAGGTGGAAATGGCATGGCAAGCCGTTCCACAAACTACGTCCAGCATCTCTACGATCGTCTCCATGGGAGAATAGCAGCCTGCATTGGTGCGAAAGGTGGATATACACTGTACTAGTGCTGACATTGTGCATGCTCTGTTGCCTGTGTCTATGTGCCTGTGGTTCTGTCAGTGTGATCATGTGATGTATCTGACCCCAGGAATGTGTCAATAAAGTTTCCCCTTCCTGGAACAATGAATTCACGGTGTTCTTATTTCAATTTCCAGGAGTGTACGTGATTTAATGACACTCTGGCAACACATTTCGAGTAACAGACCTACATCTACATGGATACTCCGCAAATCACATTTAAGTGCCTGGTAGAGGGTTCATCGAACCGCCTTCACAATTCTCTATAATTTCAATCTCCTACAGCGCGCGGAAAGAACGAACACCTATATCTTTCCGTACGAGCTCTGATTTCCCTTGATTTATCACGGTGATCGTTTCTTGCTACGCGGGTCGGCGTCAACAAAATATTTCCGCATTTTGTCTTAATGACGTCCACCCCAAATCCTGTATCATTTCAGTGACACTCTCTCCCCTGTTTTGCGATAGTACAAAACGTGCTGCCCTTCTTTCAACTTTTTCGATGTGCTCCGTCAGTCATATCTAGTAAGGATCCCACACCGCGCAGCAGTATTCTAAAAGAGGACGGACAAGCGCGGTGTAGGCAGTCTCTTTAGCCGACCTGTTACATTTTTTCAAGCGTTCCACCAATAAAACGCAATGTTTGGTTAGCCTTCCCCACAACTTTTCCTCCGCGTTCCTTCCCATCTAACTGGTTCGTAATTGTAATTCCTAGGTATTTAGTTGAATTTACGGGTTTTAGATTTGACCGATTTATCATGTAACCTAAGTCTAACGGATTCCTTTTAGCACTCATGTGGATGACCTCACACTTTTCCTTATTTCCTGTCAACTGCCAATTTTCGCACCATACAAAATGTTCAAATGTGTGTGAAATCTTATGGGACTTAACTGCTACGGTCAGCAGTCCCTAAGCTTACACTCTGCTTACCCTAAATTATCCTAAGGACAAACACACACACACCCATGTCCAAGGGAGGACTCGAACCCCCGCTAGCGCCACATACAGATATCTTTTCTAAATCGTTTTGGCATTTGTTGTGATCTTCTGATTGCCTCACTAGTCGATAAACGACAGCGTCATCTGCAAACAACCTAAGACGGCTGCTCAGATTGTCTCCCAAGTCCTTTATATAGATAAACAACAGCAAAAGGCCCACAACACTACCTCGGCAAACGCCAGAGATCACTTCTGTTTTACTCTATGACTTTCCGTTAATTACGAGGTGCATTCAAGTTCTAAGGCCTCCGATTTTTTTTCTATTTAACTACTCACCCGAATTCGATGAAACTGGCGTTACTTCTCGACGTAATCGCCCTGCAGACGTACACATTTTTCACAACGCTGACGCCACGATTCCGTGGCAGCGGCGAAGGCTTGTTTAGGAGTCTGTTTTGACCACTGGAAAATCGCTGAGGCAATAGCAGCACGGCTGGTGAATGTGCGGCCACGGAGAGTGTCTTTCGTTGTTGGAAAAAGCCAAAAGTCACTAGGAGCCAGGTCAGGTGAGTAGGGAGCACGAGCAATCACTTCAAAGTTGTTATCACGAAGAAACTGTTGCGTAACGTTAGCTCGATGTGCGGGTGCGTTGTCTCGGTGAAACAGCACACGCGCAGCCCTTCCCGGACGTTTTTGTTGCAGTGCAGGAAGGAATTTGTTCTTCAAAACAAGTTCGTAGGATGCACCTGTTACCGTAGTGCCCTTTGGAACGCAATGGGTAAGGATTACGCCCTCGCTGTCCCAGAACATGGACACCATTTTTTCAGCATTGGCGGTTACCCGAAATTTTTTTGGTGACCGTGAATCTGTGTGCTACCATTGAGCTGACTGGCGCTTTGTTTCTGGATTGAAAAATGGCATCCGCGAGTCATCCATTGTCACAACCGACGGAAAGAAAGTCCCATTCGTGCTGTCGTTGCGCGTCAACATTGCTCGGCAACATGCCACACGGGCAGCCGTGTGGTCGTATTTCAGCATCCGTGGCACCCACCTGGATGACACTTTTCGCATTTTTAGGTCGTCGTGCAGGATTGTGTGCACAGAACCCACAGAAATGCCAACTGCGATCTGTTCGACAGTCATTCGGCGATCCCCCAAAACAATTCTCTCCACTTTCTCGATCGTGTCGTCAGACCGGCTTGTGCGCGCCCGAGGTTGTTTCCGTTTGTTGTCACACGATGTTCTGCCTTCATTAAACTGTCGCACCCACGAACGCACTTTCGACACATCCGTAACTCCGTCACCACATGTCTCCTTCAACTGTCGATGAATTTCAATTGGTTTCACACCACGCAAATTCAGAAAACGAATGTTTGCACGCTGTTCAAGTAAGGAAAACGTCGCCATTTTAAGTATTTAAAACAGTTCTCATTCTCGCCGCTGGCGGTAAAATTCCATCTGCCGTATGGTGCTGCCATCTCTGGGACGTATTGACAAAGAACGTGGCCTCATTTTAAAACAATGCGCATGTTTCTATCTCTTTCCAGTCCAGAGAAAAAAAAAATCGGAGGCCTTAGAACTTGAATGCACCTCGTACTACGAACTGTGATCTCTGTCACAGGAAGTCAGTCACATAACTGAGGCGATATTCTATAAGCACGCAATTTCACTACAAGCCGCTTGTGTGGTACAGTGCCAAAAGCCTTGCGGAAATCCAAAAATACGGAATCAATTTGAAATCCCTTGTCGATAGGATTCAACACTTCGTGCGAGTCAAGAGGTAGTTGTGTTTCACAAGTGTCAAGTTTTGTAAATTCGTGTTGACAGCGTGTCAATAGACCTTTTCCTTCTAGGTCATTCATAATGTTCGAACACCATGCATGTCCCAAAATCCTGCTGCATATCGACATTAATGATAAGAGACTGTAATATAGTAATCTCTTAGGAGATCGAAACCAGATATCTAAAAAATAAAAACCGACAACTTAAATGTGATCACCGCTATGTTTGTCAAACAAGAAACAGCTTAGATTGATTATTTTGCCCGGTTTTCCCATGTACGTGTGTTCTGGGCAGTCGCGACTAATGAGAGAAATAAGTAAAAATGTAGAACTGTGCTACAGGCAGTTTAATGAGACTTTTCTGACGGGATCCGCTCATAATAAACTGAGCGTGCAGTCCAGCCGTACAAAAATCCCCAGGATACGATTTTTTTCCAGGTAGCTCGTTTCGGACAAAGTTCTCCAAAAATATCCCGTTCGCTACAGGCGTAATTTTCCTCTTTTTTTTCCCCCCTGCGCGAAGGTCTTGAGTAGAGGAAAAATTTATGGCGAGTGGTGATACGTGTGCATGTAGGGAAAGCAGAATTTTTTTACAAACTTTTTTGCGGTGGTTGTGACGTGTGGGGTATAAAATTGGCAAACGTCCGCAACAGATTGTACGGTTGCTTACATACACCGTGTGTGTGTGTGTGTGTGTGTGTGTGTGTGTGTGTGTGTGTCAGTGATAACAGGATGGAGGGAAGTTTTACGGAAGTTACGTAAATTAAAAACAGTGAACGACAAAAAAGGAATGCAATTTTCGACGGATTCACCACCGAATGTTGGAGGGAAGGGGTTAGATGGAGAAGTAGGTCGGAGAGGGGGAGAGGGGGGGAGGGAGAGAGAGAGAGAGAGAGAGAGAGAGAGAGAGAGAGAGAGAGAGAGAGAGAAGAATACATATATATATATATATATATATATATATAAATCTGTGATGGGGATACTGTCGAAAAACACGACAGTACAATGTGTGGAGTGAGGGAATGAGCGAGAAACAAACAGAAAAAAATGGAAGTTTGAGAGGAGAGAGACAGCAGATGCAGTGGATATGCGATCACGCCACAGCGAAAACAAATCGGGGAATACAGGGAGAAAAAAGATTAAAAAAAAAAAGAAATAAATGTATCTGCATTCGCGGGTTTGGGCAATCCGCTCTCCAATACCGCTGTCGCAGCAAATCTAACTGCCAAAAAACAAAACCGCACCCGTGCTTGCGTACATCCGTTCAGCTAGATAGCGCACGCATCTCTGCGAGTCGTGTGTGTGTGTGTGTGTGTGTGTGTGTGTGTGTGTGTGTGGCGATCAAATATTTATATTTCCAGGACATTATGTTCCGCAAAATTATCATCCACACCATCAAGAACATAGCGAGGCCAGAAAAGTGCGAGAACTAACGAACCAATCGGCGTAACGGCTCATGCAGCCCAGTTGCTGATAAAAATAATATACAGAAGAACAGAAAACAAAAGTGACAATCTGTTAAATGGCGTCTATCTAATACACTCCTGGAAATTGAAATAAGAACACCGTGAATTCATTGTCCCAGGAAGGGGAAAACTTTATTGACACATTCCTGGGGTCAGATACATCACATGATCACACTGACAGAACCACAGGCACATAGACCCAGGCAACAGAGCATGCACAATGTCGGCACTAGTACAGTGTATATCCACCTTTCGCAGCAATGCAGGCTACTATTCTCCCATGGAGACGATCGTAGAGATGCTGGATGTAGTCCTGTGGAACGGCTTGCCATGCCATTTCCACCTGGCGCCTCAGTTGGACCAGCGTTCGTGCTGGACGTGCAGACCGCGTGAGACGACGCTTCATCCAGTCCCAAACATGCTCAATGGGGGACAGATCCGGAGATCTTGCTGGCCAGGGTAGTTGACTTACACCTTCTAGAGCACGTTGGGTGGCACGGGATACATGCCGACGTGCATTGTCCTGTTGGAACAGCAAGTTCCCTTGCCGGTCTAGGAATGGTAGAACGATGGGTTCGATGACGGTTTGGATGTACCGTGCACTATTCAGTGTCCCCTCGACGATCACCAGTGGTGTACGGCCAGTGTAGGAGATCGCTCCCCACACCATGATGCCGGGTGTTGGCCCTGTGTGCCTCGGTCGTATGCAGTCCTGATTGTGGCGCTCACCTGCACGGCGCCAAACACGCATACGACCATCATTGGCACCGAGGCAGAAGCGACTCTCATCGCTGAAGACGACACGTCTCCATTCGTCCCTCCATTCACGCCTGTCGCGACACCACTGGAGGCGGGCTGCACGATGTTGGGGCGTGAGCGGAAGACGGCCTAACGGTGTGCGGGACCGTAGCCCAGCTTCGTGGAGACGGTTGCGAATGGTCCTCGCCGATACCCCAGGAGCAACAGTGTCCCTAATGTGCTGGGAAGTGGCGGTGCGGTCCCCTACGGCACTGCGTAGGATCCTACGGTCTCGGCGTGCATCCGTGCGTCGCTGCGGTCCGGTCCCAGGTCGACGGGCACGTGCACCTTCCGCCGACCACTGGCGACAACATCGATGTACTGTGGAGACCTCACGCCCCACGTGTTGAGCAATTCGGCGGTACGTCCACCCGGCCTCCCGCATGCCCACTATACGCCCTCGCTCAAAGTCCGTCAACTGCACATACGGTTCACGTCCACGCTGTCGCGGCATGCTACCAGTGTTAAAGACTGCGATGGAGCTCCGTATGCCACGGCAAACTGGCTGACACTGACGGCGGCGGTGCACAAATGCTGCGCAGCTAGCGCCATTCGACGGCCAACACCGCGGTTCCTGGTGTGTCCGCTGTGCCGTGCGTGTGATCATTGCTTGTACAGCCCTCTCGCAGTGTCCGGAGCAAGTATGGTGGGTCTGACACACCGGTGTCAATGTGTTCTTTTTTCCATTTCCAGGAGTGTAGATTCCAGAGGGGAAAAAAATACATTTTATTTTCAGTAGCTCATATCATTATGTACCGAATTGAAAATATTTAAAATGTTGTCATAATCCACTCATAGTAAGTTGAACACTATGTATACATCTAGGGGCAGCGCAAATCAAAGCGCGCGAATTGGAACGAACTTTACACATAATTTTAAACCTTTACAAAACTCTTTTCTCCCTGATATGCTCCCACAAAGTGATGAAATGAAAGAAGTTTAGCGCTTACTAAACTGTTCGCTACTCATACGGCAATGCTTCAACACGAGGACTGACGATTTAATGTACGAGGGGAAATCAATAAGCAAAGGGACTCTTGAGCAAAGGAATATTCACTCTAATAACTGTTTATTTTTCTACATAACTACCCCGCACTTCAATGCACTTTGTCTAACCCTTCATAGGTCTTTTGATTTCGTCGGATAGTTTTTTGGTTGCACCTCTAACCAACTTTGCACCACATCAATGTTGTCTGCATCGGCTGCAATTCTTCTTCCGCTGAGCATGGAAATCACTTGGAGCCAGGTCTAGACAATATGGCGGATGTTTCAGCAAATCGAACTCGTAACTCCGTTACTATTCCGGCCCTCCGTTTGGCAGAAAGCGGCCGAGCGTTACTTACACCTTTTCGCAGTTTTCCACGATCTTTGGATCTGATTGCAGGTTTCAGTGCAGTTGCCAACACGTCACAATAGCACTCAGTGTTCACTGTTTCGCCTCTCGGGGTGAAGTCATCGGCTATCACACACTTCCACGTCCCAGAATCGCGTTAGCATTATGTTACCAGCTGATGGTTTACGTTTAAATTTCTCAGCTTCTGGTGACGGTGGGTGTTTCGAAACCACGCTCGCAGCCTTAGTTTCCAGTTCGTGATGACGCAACTACGTTTCGTCTACAGTAACGATCTGCCGCGATGGTAAGGGACCAAATGTTTACCGCAGATGTCCATCCTTTGCGCCTTATGCTGCGCTGAAAATTCCTTCTGCACCCACTATAACCCAACCGCTACTATAATTTAGTACGCTTTTACGTAAATAACAGAAAACCGAGTCTCTATGTTGCCACGTATAACCCACTTACTAAAATTTAGCTAAGTACGCTATGGGAGGATAGCCCCGTTTATCGGGAAAGCTAATCAGTAGTGTTACCCTTCCTACAGGATTTGACCGCGTGTTGTGTCTACTGGATGAGTAAATAAAACTGTTCAATTCTTTTCCTACGATCTTACACAGCGTTTAGAAAGAAACGCACTATGAATGTTATAATATTGAAGCTGCGAAAAACTCAGTTCCAACTTCATTTAGTGGTTTAAAACACGTACTAAGGATCGCGAAGACTATCCAGGCAATGAAACAGTGAAGTACTGGAAAAGCAGAAGTATGAATTTTGCCTACTACCTTGCTACTGTGTAAGTTGCTTCTTCAAATAAATATTACTCCTGGAAGAGCAGTTGAACGGAATGGACACCTGGAAGAGCAGTTGAACGGAATGGACAGTGTCTTGAAAGGAGGATATAAGATGAACATCATCAAAAGCAAAACGAGGATAATGCAATGTAGTCAAATTAAGTTGGGTGATGCTGAGGGAATTAGATTAGGAAATGAGACACTTAAAGTAGTAAAGGAGTTTTGCTATTTGGGGAGCAAAATAACTGATGATGGTCGAAGTAGAGAGGATATAAAATGTAGACTGGCAATGGCAAGGAAAGCGTTTCTGAAGAAGAGAAATTTGTTAACATCGAGTATAGATTTAAGTGTCAGGAAGTCATTTCTGAAAGTATTTGTATGGAGTGTAGCCATGTATGGAAGTGAAACATGGACGGTAAATAGTTTGGACAAGAAAAGAATAGAAGCTTTCGAAATGTGGTGCTACAGAAGAGTGCTGAAGATTAGATGGGTAGATCACATATCTAATGAGGAAGTATTGAATAGGATTGGGAAGAAGAGAAGTTTGTGGCACAAGTTGACCAGAAGAAGGGATCGGTTGGTAGGACATATTCTGAGGCATCAAGGGATCACTAATTTAATATTGGAGGGCAGCGTGGATGGTAAAAATCGTAGGGGGAGACCAAGAGATGAATACACTTAACAGATTCAGAAGGATGTAGGTTGCAGTAGGTACTGGGAGATTGCACAGGATTGAGTAGCATGGAGAGGTGCATCAAACCAGTCTCAGGACTGAAGACCACAACAACAACAACAACATAGACAATGTTGGTGGAGACACTGGAATTTCTTTTTGACAAGTGCACGCCTATACATTACGTTTTTAAAAGGGAAAAAGCCCAGATTTGAAACACTTCCAGGCAGTTTATACTGTTCAAAATTCTTCCAGTCAGATTGCTAACTTTTACAGTATGAAAGACTTCCCTTTGGATTACGACAATTAATTATTATTACAATGCAGTTTTACCTTCACATTGCGACAGTACAAGTTTCATTACGACTGTTCATTTATTACACACACACACACACACACACACACACACACACACACACACACACACACACCAAAGAGAGTTTTGCGTCGGCCCGGTTCCCAGATCTCCAGAAGATGGACGTTGACTGCGGATGTTGTATCACAAACGGAGCCCCTTTGGCGGGCCGGAGTGTGTGTGTGATGTCCGTAGGTCAGTCAGGTTTAAGTAGTTCTAAGTTCTAGGGGACTGATGACCACAGATGTCCCACAGTGCTCAGAGCCATTTTTGAACGGAGTTGTTTAAATGTCAATGCTTTGCAAACAGAGAGGGATGCGTCTAAGTGTCGGAAAGAGACATTAGACTTAGGAACTAAAGAAATTGAAAATGATCTATTGTTTGAAAATACGGAAATAGACAAAGATGTTGAGCTAGGTTGTCCATATGTTAAAGTAAACATTGACATTTGTCCATTTGAAATAAAAGAGAGCCCACATCCTAATGCGTATAGACTTACTTTCCCAGATCAAGAAGGTTATTTGGATTAAGAAACATCACTGAATTGAAACCATATAAACATGATTAAGCACATATCCCTGTTTGAATACAGTTACTTACCCATTTTCCATAAAGCATGTTATCAGCAAAGTTTTTTTACTGGGTGTGTCAAATAGCAACTACCACTCATCCTACAGACCCTGGAAAAGTTCCAGATCTCTGAGAGAATGTTTTTATATTTTTATTGTCACTATTGAATATTAAATTTTGAGACATCATCTTTACTTGCAACGGGCAAGAAGGTGACAAACATTTATTACTTTCCTTTTGTATTGTTGAATATGGGACATACTTGCACCAAATAAAAGACAATGAAAAAATTGTTGTGCAAGACCCATCATTTTGTTACTATTGTGTTCTTAGGCATAAGGTTTGTGTACAATTTTCTACAGCTAATCAGATGCTCACAAAGTTTGATGTTTGTGTTATGTTGTGACCAATTTAAGTGTCCAATTTTAGTATTAATATGTTCTTGTACTGTCTTGACTATGTGTCACAATGGGAGACAATATTTAAAAAACTCTTCCTTTTTTTTTTCAAATGCATATTATATTCATTTACGTGACTTCTCTGGTGTTTGTGGTTATATACCATGTCCATACTTATAATTATGTTCTTTGTTTTCATTTCCTTTATGTGGCTCAAAAAGAGCAGACAGTTGCAATATTCTCCTATGGACATCTGACCTGTCCATCTATCTATAATATAAAAATGAATCGCAAAATGTGTTGGTAAGCGCATAACTCAACAACGCCTCGACCAATTTGGCCAAATCTTTTTTTAAAATGTTCGTTGAAGTTCAAGGATGGTTTTTACGGCGAGAAAAATTAGAATTATTGCTGGAAAAACCCTAAAAATAGCCCTTTTCTTTTTCCTATACAAATGATTTGTAACTAAAACGTAGTCAATTTGAGCTTTATTGCTATGGTATAAAGTTCATATTAAATTACAAGCACTCACTGTTGTCTAAGCAATGTAGGTGTGTTCCTAACGTCAAAGATCATATCTATCAAAACAATGGGGCAATCATTAAGTGTTTGTGGTATTAATCTAGAAAACGCATGTTTCTCACATGGTCAATTGTATGTTGCCTGTTCCCGTGTTGGAAAACCATCAGATTTGTTTATCTATGCGCCAGGTAATCAAACAAAAAACATCGTATACCACAAAGCACTACAATGATAATAATAATAATTATGATTCACATGATTAACAATAAAGCGATTACTTACTTTTAAGTCCTTATATATGTTTTATTTAATTATTTTTTATTCACAACGCCCTATCACCAGGGTGACGGTTCTGTTCAGGAGAATTTTTTTAAATACGTAGGCAAAAAAACTGCCATATTACAAATCTTTTTGACAGGACGAAGTCTGTCGGGTCAGCTAGTGTAATATATTTATGTTCCTTCTATTATCTTGATTAATCTGTGACTCAATGAGAACTGACTTTGAAATAATTTACATATATTTTTTATATATCTTAAAATCGCATGTGATATATTTGTCTGTTTTTGATCATTTTCCATGTGGCTCACTGGGAGAAAACATTAACAGTTTTTTTGCTTTCATATATTACTAAATATTTTTATTATGCTGTCATACTGAGAGCTATAACACAAAGTGCATTTGAAACAACACAACTAAAATATTTGCAGGAAAAAGTCATTTTGTCACTAAACCCGCCCAAAGATGTAAACAACCATGCATGAGCAGCGCCTATTAGACGGAGGGGGTCCGACAGCCGATCTGTTCCAGTCACTCCACCAGGAAGGAGGTACACGGCTCGCGTTGTCTGCAGTTCAACCGTGCCTAGACGGTCAGTGCCGCGGTTCGATCGCGTCCCCATTGTTACTTTGTGCCACGAAGGGCTCTCAACGAGGGAAGTGTCCAGGCGTCTCGGAGTGATCCAGAGCGATGTTCGGACATGGAGGAGACACAGAGAGACAGGAACTGTCGATGACATGCCTCGCTCAGGCCGCCCGAGGGCTGCTACTGCAGTGGATGACCGCTGCCTACGGATTATGGCTCGGAGGAACCCTGACAGCAACGCCACCATGTTGAATAACGCTTTCCGTGCAGCCACAGGACGTCGTGTTACGACTCAAACTGTGCGCAATAGGCTGCACGACGCGCAACTTCACTCCCGACGTCCACGGCGAGGTCCATCTTTGCAACCGCGACACCGTGCAGCGCGGTACAGATGGGCCCAACAACATGCCGAATGGACCGCTCAGGATTGGCATCACGTTCTCTTCACCGACTAGTGTCGCATATGCCTTCAACCAGACAATCGTCGGAGACGTGTTTGGACGCAACCCGGTCAGGCTGAACGCCTTAGACACACTGTGCAGCGAGTGCTGCAAGGTGGAGGTTCCCTGCTGTTTTGGGGCGGCATTATGTGGGACCGACGTACGCCGCTGGTGGTCACGGAAGACGCCGTAACGGCTGTACGATACGTGAATGCCATAAGTCACAGCTGCAAAATACTAACGCAAATTCTTTACAGACGAATGGAAAAACTGGTAGAAGCCGACCTCGGGGAAGATCAGTTTGGATTCCGTAGAAATGTTGCAACACGTGACGCAATACTGACCTTACGACTTATCTTAGAAGAAAGATTAAGGAAAGGCAAACCTACGTTTCTAGCATTTGTAGACTTAGAGAAAGCTTTTGACAATGTTAACTGGAATACTCTCTTTCAAATTCTGAAGGTGACTGGGGTAAAATACAGGGAGCGAAAGGCTATTTACAGTTTGTACAGAAACCAGATGGCAGTTATAAGAGTCGAGGGGCATGAAAGGGAAGCAGTGGTTGGGAAAGGTGTAAGACAGGGTTGTAGCCTCTCCCCGATGTTATTCAATCTGTGTATTGAGCAAGCAGTAAAGGAAACAAAAGAAAAATTCGGAGTAGGTATTAAAATCCATGGAGAAGAAGTAAAAACTTTGAGGTTCGCCGATGACATTGTAATTCTGTCAGAGACAGCAAAGGACTTGGAAGAGCAGTTGAACGGAATGGACAGTGTCTTGAAAGGAGGATATAAGATGAACATCAACAAAAGCAAAACGAGGATAATGGAATGTAGTCAAATTAAGTCGGGTGATGCTGAGGGAATTAGATTAGGAAATGACACACTTAAAGTAGTAAAGGAGTTTTGCTATTTAGGGAGTAAAATAACCGATGATGGTCGAAGTAGAGAGGATATAAAATGTAGACTGGCAATGGCAAGGAAAGCGTTTCTCAAGAAGAGGAATTTGTTAACATCGGGTATAGATTTAAGTGTCAGGAAGTCGTTTCTGAAAGTATTTGTATGGAGTGTAGCCATGTATGGAAGTGAAACATGGACGATATCTAGTTTGGACAAGAAGAGAATAGAAGCTTTCGAAATGTGGTGCTACAGAAGAATGCTGAAGATAAGGTGGGTAGATCACGTAACTAATGAGGAGGTATTGAATAGGATTGGGGAGAAGAGAAGTTTGTGGCACAACTTGACTAGAAGAAGGGATCGGTTGGTAGGACATGCTTTGAGGCATCAAGGGATCACAAATTTAGCATTGGAGGGCAGTGTGGAGGGTAAAAATCCTAGATGGAGACCAAGAGATGAATACACTAAGCAGATTCAGAAGGATGTAGGTTGCAGTAGGTACTGGGAGATGAAGAAGCTTGCACAGGATAGAGTAGCATGGAGAGCTGCATCAAACCAGTCTCAGGACTGAAGACCACAACAACAACAACATCCTCCGACCGACAGTGCAACCGTATCGGCAGCATATTGGCGATGCATTGGTCTTCGTGGACGACAATTCGCGCCCCCGTCGTGCACATCTTGCTGAATGACTTACTTCAGGGTAACCACATGGCTCGACTAGGGTGGCCAGCATGTTCTCCAGGCATGAACCCCATGGAACATGCCTGGGATAGACTGGAAAGGGCTGTTTATGGACGACGTGACGCACCAACCACTCTGAGGGATCTACGCCATGGAGGAGTGGGACAATCTGGACCAACAGTCCCCTGATGAACTTGTGGATAGTATGCCACGACGAATACAGGCAAGAGGACGTGCTACTGGGTATCAGAGTTACCGGTGTGTACAGCAATCTGGACCACCACCTTTAAAGGTCTCGCTGTATGGTGGTACAACATGCAATGTGTTATTTTCATGAGCAATAAAAAGGGCGGAAAAGAGCTTTATGTTGATCTCCATTAGAATTTTCTGTACAGGTTCCGGAACTCTCGGAACTGAGGTGACGCAAAAGTTTTTGATGTGTGTATTACAGCTCAGTCCTTGAAACAAGAAACAGTACGCCAGTTATTTAGATAAGTTTCCATTTCAATTATGGATACCAGCAGTGTTACCGAGCCGTACGGAGAGAAACTGCAAAAATCCCATTACTTTTTCACTCACTTCTCCTTGCACTCTTTCTTCACTGCTGTCTCCATTCGCACACACTGTTTGCGGACAGTATGCACATATATTAGTGAATCTACCTGCACAATTTTATAACTACGACACGTAGGATCGGAAATATGAACTACAGTCTGACATGGGTGACCGAACGCAATTTGGGTACATAAATCCTGAGAAATCAGTACCCAGAACAACCACCTCTGGCCGTAACAATGGCCTCGATACGCCTGGGCATTGAGTCAAACAGAGCTCGGATGGCGTGTACAGGTACAGCTGCCCGTGTAGCTTCAACACGATACCACAGTTCATCGAGAGTAGTGACTGGCGTATTGTGACGAGCCAGTTGCTCGGCCACCATTGACCAAACGTTTTCAGTTGGTGAGAGATCTGGAGAATGTGCTGGCCAGGGCAGCAGTCGAACATTTTCTTCATACAGAAAGGCCCGTACAGGACCTGCAGCGTGCGGTCGTGCATTATCCTGCTGAAATATAGGGTTTCGCAGGGATCGAATGAAGGTAGAGCCACGGGTCGTAACACATCTGAAATGTAACGTCCACTATTCAAAGTGCCGTCAATGCGAACAAGTGGTGACGGAGACGTGTAACCAATGGCAACCCATATCATCACGCCGGGTGATACACCAGTATGGCGATGACGAATACACGCTTCCAATGTGCGTTCACCGCGATGTCGCCAAACACGGATGCGACCATCGTGATGCTGTAAACAGAACCTGGATTCATCCGAAAAAATGACGTTTTGCCATTGGTGCACCCAGGTTGCTCGTCGAGTACACCACCGCAGGCGCTCCTGTCTGTGATGCAGCGTCAAGGGTAACCGCAGCCACGGTCTCCGAGCTGATAGTCCGTGCTGCTGGAAACGTCGTCGAACTGTTCGTGCAGACGGTTGTCGTCTTGCAGACGTCCCCATCTGCTGACTCGGGGATCGAGACGTGGCTGCACGATCCGTTACAGCCGTGCGGATAAGATGCCTGTCATCTCGACTGCTAGTGATACGAGGCCGTTGGGATCCAGGACGACATTCCGTATTACCCTCCTGAAACCACCGATTCCATATTCTGCTAACAGTCATTGGATCTCGAACAACGCGTGCAGCAATGTCGCGATACGATAAACCGCAATCGCGGTAGGCTACAATCCGACCTTTATGAAAGTCGGAAACGTGATGGTACGCATTTCTCCTCCTTTCACGAGGCATCACAACAACGTTTCATCAGTCAACGCCGGTCAACTGCCGTTTGTGTACGAGAAATCGGTTGGAAACTATCGTCATGTCAGCATGTTGTAGGTGTTGCCACCGGCGCCAACCTTGTGTGAATGCTCTGAAAAGCTAATCATTTGCATATCAGAGCGTTTTCTTCCTGTCGGTTAAATTTCGCGTCTACAGCACGTCATCTTCGTGGTGTAGCAATTTTTATGGCCAGCAGTGTAACTTTTCTTAAAACGAGGCTGTTTCACACGTAGAGGTTGGACTCTTTAAAGAACCTGACGAAGGGGTGGTGGCGGTGGGAAGGGAGGATTCCTGTCATTTGCACCTATGCTGGAAAGCCGCCACTTCCATCGGTGGTTTGCCGTCCCCCCACGCTATCACGCGGCTGTTTCCCCCGGTACCCGCTTGGCAGCCATCGCGATGTTTACAGACCATTGCTGGCATCCTAGCGTGCTGTTCTCACGGGCTATTCTTCTTCATACGGCGTGCGGAGCGGTCACAATAGCTCCGATAACCGACACACACACACACACACACACACACACACACACACACACACACATACACAGCGGCCCGCCGTACGAAAAGAATGGCTTGCAATCGGCGGGAAATTGCCGAAACAGCGGTGCGCGATAGGCTGAAAAAATATGCGGCACACATACACACACACACACTACGCGCTGTTCGTAATAACAACAGACAGAACGCAATTCCAGGTCTGCAGAGAAACGGCAAGGTGGTTGTTTGAGAATAGACTGAAAAGAAAACGTCATTTTATTGCATTCACCGTCTACGTTAAGATAATGAGCGTAATCTCCCTCCGTGTGACCCACTTATGTACGTCTATATCAATACTCTATAGGGGATACGTCCCACTGTACTAGGTACTACGGTTTCTGTGTGTTCCATTCACGTATGGCGCGCGGAAAGAATGTCTGGACGCCCCTGCGCGTCCTGTAATTATTCTAGTCTTGTTGTTGTTGTTGTTGTTGTTGTTGTTGCTGTTGTGGTCTTCAGTCCTGAGACTGGTTTGACGCAGCTCTCCATGCTACTCTATCCTGTGCAAGCTTCGTCATCTCCCAGTACCTACTGCAACCTACATCCTTCTCAATCTGCTTAGTGTAGTCATCGCTTTCTCTCCCTCTACGATTTTTACCCTCCACGCTGCCCTCCAATACTAAATTGGTGATCCCTCGATGTCTCAGAACATGCCCTACCAACCGATCCCTTCTTCTTGTCAAGTTGTGCCGCAGACTTCTCTTCTCCCCAATTCTATTCAATACCTCCTCGTTAGTTATGTGATCTACCCATCTAATCTTCAGCATTCCTCTGTAGCACCACATTTCGAAAGCTTCTATTCTCTCCTTGTCCAAACTATTTATCGTCCACATTTCACTTCCGTACATGGCTACACTCCATACAAATACTTTCAGAAACGACTTCCTGACACATCTATACTCGATGTTACAAATTTCTCTTCTTCAGAAACGCTTGCCTTGCCATTGCCAGTCTACATTTTATATCCTCTCTACTTCGACCATCATCAGTTATTTTGCTCCCCAAATAGCAAAACTCCTTTACTACTTTAAGTGTCTCATTTTCTAATCTAATTCCCTCAGCATCACCCGACTTAATTCGACTACATTCCATTATCCTCGTTTTGCTTTTGTTGATGTTCATCTTGTATCTTCCTTTCAAGACACTATCCATTCCGTTCTAATTTGTCATCGCGATATCAGTGGGAGCAACACGGACCGCATTGTAGTAAGTGCCTACAGTGATCATTCAAAACCTATTGTTCCAAGACCTACGAGGGCTGTTCAAAAAGTAAGGTGATTTTTCAAACTGCGGGGCAAACTACATTCGATTACAGATTTTTTTTTTGTTATGTTGGTACACATGCCCCGAACATATGTTTACAGTTTCAAGTGTCCAGCTTACTTCGTTTGTTTTTGGGAGATAGAAAGTTTAGACGTGTTTCAGCGTTCTCGGCGATTTTCGATTATTACAAAAAAATGGAGCAAAGAAATTATATGAAATTTTGTGTGAAAATGGAACCAAGTGTTCTAAAACACTTCAAATGTTGGCAGTGGCACACGGTGAGACTGTTCCAAGAATAAGATATGTTTACAAGTGGTACAAGCTCTTCCAAGATGGCCGACAAGATGGACGCCCCAGCACATGAACAACAGATGATAACGTCGAAGCTGTGAAGAAAATTGTTTCGGAAAATCGTCGAATTACCGCAACACAAGTTGCTGAGGATGTTGGCATATCGGTCGGCTCGTGTCATGCAATTTTTTCGGTTGTTTTGGGCACGAGAAGTGTGTCAGCGAAGATTGTTACAAATCTTCTCAATTTTGATCAGAAAATATATATTTTATAGGTAAGTGATCCATGAAGGGTATAAGTTATTGTTAGGGCCATTCTTTTGTAGGGATTATTGAAAAGTCAGATTGCGTTGCGCTAAAAATATTGTGTGTCAGTTTAGTGATGATCATAATAAGTGAGAGTACGTTGAGTTTTGCTCAGCTGTTTGAAAACCAAATAACGTTAGAGTTTCTCCAGCACTGTCATTTTTTACATACAAAGTGAAAGTTTCAACTGTGGTGGGAGAATTTAGGGAAGTTAGAAGTGGGTGAATGTAGAGAAGCTAGATGTTAACTGTGAGACCTTCATTCTGCCACCATCGTATGTATTTCACGTAGGGACCACGAGAATAATGTGAGAGAGATTAGATGGCGTAAAGTGCTGTAAAGATAGTCGTTTTTCCCACGCTCAGTATGCGAATACAAAAGGAGAATTAATTGACAATATCTGTACATTGCATCCTCCGCCATGCACTGTACAGTGGGGTGTGGACTGCATACGTGGACGCAGAATATCCTCTCCCCCAGTCCTATACTAATCTGTTACGGCGAGCGAATAAAAAAAAACCCTCTTTACAGTCCCTTTCTTCTGTTCATTCTCTCTCTCTCTCTCTCTCTCTCTCTCTCTCTCTCTCTCTGTTTTTTCGAATTTATTTTCCCCATAACTTTGAAACCACTCGAAAACAAATCAATTCACACAGGTGGTTCCTTTCATTACACCCCTCGCAATAGCTGTTCGCTTTAGGAATATATTAGCTGAGTCCCCAGAATTCGACACTGCTGCACCAGTGTTCTGTTTTCTCCCGCCTTTTAAACACTTCTCCACCCCAACAGCTTCCCTCAACGCATTCTCTCTCTCCCCCTCGAGAAATTTCACCCCCACCCCTCGTATATATTTCACCTCGCGCTGCCGGCTTCAGCCTGTCTCCTGTTTTTCTTTTCCATTTTTTTCCCGCACTTTCTCTTACCCTCTCCAACTTTCTCTCCCACTATCTCTCTCTCTCTCTCTCTCTGCTCCTCCAAACTCTTTCCCCGTCCCTCTCACTCACTACCTCGCTTTTTTTTTTTCCTTCTTTATTTTTTTCCACGCATCCCCTACCCCCACCTCGCTCTGTCTTTCCCTTTTCAAACTCTTCCTCCGTCCCACTCACTCGCTGCCTCCTACCTAGCGCGACCCAGTTCGGTAATTGGAGGAGCAAACAGCGCGCCGGCGAACGAGAGCTTGTGGGGGGATTCCCCGTCTCAATAGAGCCGAGCGCCGCGGTCCTTCTCCTCTCTCTGAATGGCCAGGCCCGGTGACAAAAGACGGCCGCGCGTCGATATTCATTTGTCGCGTCGCGTGTTTTGTTTACGGCGGCCGCCAGCAGGCGGCTCTGCGAGCTCTCGAGCTCCCAGAGTCCGCCGTCTCTGCTGCCTTTCTGCTCTCTGCTGGCTTTCATTACTGCCACTCCTGCCTTTTGTCCGCGGCGCATCACGAGATTTGGCCGACAGAGCGCTGATGCTATTTTTGCGTATTGGATATTTATACCTGCACAGAAGTGGCCCTACGGGTCACTTTGCGATACTACTTCTCTTTTCTTTTCAATTCACTTTTAGTTACAGAGCCCCTTTGTGTCTCAACACAGCATTGCATCCTCCGTTTTTGATAAACATGACCACCTTCCACAATCGCGCATCTCTTACCAGATGATACTCGAACAAAACTAATCAGTTCTACTGGTTAAATCTCACAATGCGATTTACACTGAGGCGACAAAAGTCATGGGATGGCAATGTTGTTGTTGTTGTTGTTGTTGTTGTTGTCTTCAGTCTTAAGACTGGTTTGATGCAGCTCTCCATGCTACTCTATCCTGTGCAAGATGCTTCATCTTCCAGTAGCTACTGCAACCTATATCCTTCTCAATCTGCTTAGTGTATTCATCTCTTGGTGTCTCTCTACGATTTTTACCCTCTTCACTGCCCTCCAATACTAAATTTGTGATCCCTTGTGCCTCAGAACATGTCCTATGAACCGGTCCCTTCTTCTTGTAAAGTTGTGCCACAAACTCCTCTTCTCCCCAATCCTATTCAATACCTCCTCATTAGTTATGTGATCTACCCACCTTATCTTCAGCATTCTTCTGTAGCACCACATTTCGAATGCTTCTATTCTCTTCTTGTCCAAACTAGTTATCGTCCACGTTTCACTTCCATACATGGCTACACTCCATACAAATACTTTGAGAAACGACTTCCTGACACTTAAATCTATACTCGATGTTAACAGATTTCTCTTCTTCAGAAACGCTTTCCTTGCCATTGCCAGTCTACAGTTTATATCCTCTCTACTTCGACCATCATCAGTTATTTTGCTCCCTAAATAGCAAAACTCCTTTACTACTTTAAGTGTCTTATTTCCTAATCTAATTCCCTCAGCATAACCCAACTTCATTCGATTACATTCCATTATCCCCGTTTTGTTTTTATTGATGTTCATCTTATATACTCCTTTCAAGACACTGTGATAGCAATACGTACATATAAAGATGGCAGTGGTATCGGGTACACAGAAAAATATGTGAGCAGTGCATTGGCAGGGCTGCGATTCTTACTCAGATGATTCACATGTCGAGGCTTTCGATGAGATTATGGCCACACCATTTAATTAACAGACTCTGAAATCAGAATGGTAGTTGGAGCTAGACACATGCGACATTCCATTTTGGAAATCGCAGGGAATTCAGTATTCCGACATCCACAGTGTGAAGAGTGATCCGAGAATACCACATTTTAGGCATTTAAATATTTTTATCATTTCTTGGCCCTGTCAGCAACTGTATAAATATTAATTTTAATAACCAACAGCCTCAGTTGCAAAATTTACCTAAATTTACCTAGGTTTCAGTGGGGATAACCCAACCTTCTTCAGAATAAAAGTAACTACCGTTTGTCCATAGTGGACATCGTCAAGTTGAACTACAAATTCATAAATTACTGTCAGACTCTAAAAACTTACCTGAAACTGCCTCGGCCCCACTTCGCGAACACGATGCGGCAGCAACGAGTGCTGTACTGGAACACGAGTAAAGTTCCAGCCATAATGCGGCAGCAACGAGTGCTGTACTGGAACTGTGCTGGTGTTCCAGTACAGCACTCGTGGCTGCCGCATCGTGGCTGGAACTGTGCTGGTGTTCCAGTACAGCACTCGTGGCTGCCGCATCGTGGCTGGAACTTTACTGGTGTTCCAGTACAGCACTCGTGGCTGCCGCATCGTGGCTGGAACTTTACTGGTGTTCCAATACAGCACTCGTGGTTGCCGCATCGTGGCTGGAACTTCACTGGTGTTCCAATACAGCACTCGTTGCTGCCGCATTGCAGTCGCGAAGTGGGGCCGAGGCAGTTTCAGGTAAGTTTCTAGTGTCTGACGGTAGTTTATGGATTTGTAGTTTAGCTTGACGATCTCCACTATGGACAAACGGTAGTTACATTTATTCTGAAGAAGGTCGGGTTATCCCAACTGAAACCTAGGTAAATCTAATAAATTTTGCAACTGAGGCTGTTGGTTTTTAAAATTAAAATTAATATTTATACAGTTGCTGACAGGGCCAAGAAATGATAAAAATATTTAAATGCCTAAAATGTGGTATTCTCGGATCACTCTTCACACTGTGGATGTCGGAATACTGAATTCCCTGCGATTTCCAAAATGGAATGTCGCATGTGTCTAGCTCCAACTACCATTCTGATTTCAGAGTCTGTTAATTCAATGGTGTGGCCATAATCTCATCGAAAGCCTCGACATGTGAATCATCTGAGTAAGAGTCACAGCCCTGCCAATGCACTGCTCACATATTTTTCTGTGTACCCGATACCACTGCCATCTTTATATGTACGTATTGCTATCACAGTGTCTTGAAAGGAGGATATAAGATGAACATCAATAAAAGCAAAGTCACTTAAGAGTCAACGGCCACAAACACTGTGTCGCGTGGCTTCGACAGCAACATGTCTTTGGTGTTCCCGACAACTGATATGTATTGTTCGAATACGAAATCACGGATAGACTTTGTTGCCAGCAATCTCTAAGGAGTGCAGAAAATTGTCTACTGTTTTCATGTTCTGCTTGAATGCTAAAATCCACTGCTGTGACAATAAGATTTTTTTTTTCAGATGTTTCGACCTCATTAACCATATACACTCCTGGAAATGGAAAAAAGAACGCATTGACACCGGTGTGTCAGACCCACCATACTTGCTCCGGACACTGCGAGAGGGCTGTACAAGCAATGATCACACGCACGGCACAGCGGACACACCAGGAACCGCGGTGTTGGCCGTCGAATGGCGCTAGCTGCGCAGCATTTGTGCACCGCCGCCGTCAGTGTCAGCCAGTTTGCCGTGGCATACGGAGCTCCATCGCAGTCTTTAACACTGGTAGCATGCCGCGACAGCGTGGACGTGAACCGTATGTGCAGTTGACGGACTTTGAGCGAGGGCGTGTAGTGGTCATGCGGGAGGCCGGGTGGACGTACCGCCGAATTGCTCAACACGTGGGGCTTGAGGTCTCCACAGTATATCGATGTTGTAGCCAGTGGTCGGCGGAAGGTGCACGTGCCCGTCGACCTGGGACCGGACCGCAGCGACGCACGGATGCACGCCAAGACCGTAGGATCCTACGCAGTGCCGTAGGGGACCGCACCGCCACTTCCCACCAAATTAGGGACACTGTTGCTCCTGGGGTATCGGCGAGGACCATTCGCAACCGTCTCCATGAAGCTGGGCTACGGTCCCGCACACCGTTAGACCGTCTTCCGCTCACGCCCCAACATCGTGCAGCCCGCCTCCAGTGGTGTCGCGACAGGCGTGAATGGAGGGACGAATGGAGACGTGTCGTCTTCAGCGATGAGAGTCGCTTCTGCCTTGGTGCCAATGATGGTCGTATGCGTGTTTGGCGCCGTGCAGGTGAGCGCCACAGTCAGGACTGCATACGACCGAGGCACACAGGGCCAACATCTGGCATCATGGTGTGGGGAGCGATCTCCTACACTGGCCGTACACCACTGGTGATCGTCGAGGGGACACTGAATAGTGCACGGTACATCCAAACCGTCATCGAACCCATCGTTCTACCGTTCCTAGCCGGCCGAAGTGGCCGAGCGGTTCTAGGCGCTACAGTCTGGAACCGCGCGACCGCTACGGTCGCAGGTTCGAATCCTGCCTCGGGTATGGATGTTTGTGATGTCCTTAGGTTAGTTAGGTTTAATTAGTTCTAAGTTCTAGGGGACTGATGACCTCAGCAGTTAAGTCCCATAGTGCTCAGAGCCATTTGCACCATTTGCACCGTTCCTAGACCGGCAAGGGAACTTGCTGTTCCAACAGGACAATGCACGTCCGCATGTATCCCGTGCCACCCAACGTGCTCTAGAAGGTGTAAGTCAACTACCCTGGCCAGCAAGATCTCCGGATCTGTCCACCATTGAGCATGTTTGGGACTGGATGAAGCGTCGTCTCACGCGGTCTGCACGTCCAGCACGAACGCTGGACCAACTGAGACGCCAGATGGAAATGGCATGGCAAGCCGTTCCACAGGACTACATCCAGCATCTCTACGATCGTCTCCATGGGAGAATAGCAGCCTGCATTGCTGCGAAAGGTGGATATACACTGTACTAGTGCCGACATTGTGCATGCTCTGTTGCCTGTGTCTATGTGCCTGTGGTTCTGTCAGTGTGATCATGTGATGTATCTGACCCCAGGAATGTGTCAATAAAGTTTCCCCTTCCTGGGACAATGAATTCACGGTGTTCTTATTTCAATTTCCAGGAGTGTATTACAGTTAAAACTGATGAGTTATATTCTTTCGCAGCTAATGCCTCACACATCGGTAAAATGTCAGATCACAACCACACTGACACACACTTTAAATTCGAAACCTCAGCTCAAATAAATTAGAAACTATTCATTTAATCGCACTGAAATGAATTTACTTAAGAGCTCGAAGTTGCACACACTTGTTTGTAAGAACAGCATTCCTTCTTTCTAAAGCCGCTATAGTATTCATCAAAGTTAACTTTATCTGTGTCTGGAAAAAAAAAACTGTCATCTGTACATGTGCTCTTATTATGATGTTTCTTATTTGGTGACAGCTTTTCCAGAGTTTCCAGAGATTTCTTATGTAGTTCTCGTTTCTTATACCGTTTGGTTCTGTCTTCTGTTGCGGGTGACACATTGACAGTCGCACTACTGCACGGCAAATAGCGCGAAGGAACTGCATCTGGCTTGAGCATTCTTTTTCAGGGCAAATTAAGCAATTCAGACTGTAAATCCCTTAAGTAATCTGTTTCTGCGAAATGGTGAGAACATATTCTTGCATGCGCAACATTTACACTGTCTTTCCTATAACATTTCGACAACCGTAGTTTTTCTAATGTTTCATTACGCGGGAAACTGTGATACATTACGTCAGTTCCCTTTGTGCTCCAGTTGTAGGAAAAACAGCCCGTTACAGCACAGCCTGGCATTGTAAAAATTAATTTTCTCACTCACTTGTAGATTCTCCAATAAGAATTTCCCAGGACGGACCATAAACTATAGAGCTGGCGAACATAATGTTGATTCCGCTGTCCACTATCGCTAACTATTTCAGTTCCGAATCAAATATCAGTTACAGCAAAAACCGTTAACACTCCCGAATTCCGAATGTTTCCGCTGTTGACTGAGTACCTCAGAAGAAAGAACTCAATCAAAATACTCCTTCAAACACAAAACAACACAAGAAAAACAATCACACACAATTCGAACTGTGTACTGTTTGGCACAGCTGCTTCCACCGTGACGTCATGCGCACAACTGAGAAAACACGTTGCTTTCTGCGCATAGCTTTCTGCGCCCCCCTGGTAGGTAGAGATGGGCAAAACTGTTCTTTTCAGAGATTGGATCAGAACTGTTCACTCCCTGAAATGAATTAGCTCTTTTTCATGACTCACCACTCATTTACAATAGAAAATAAATGGAAGGCACATTGCCCTTTAAACTTGGTTTATTCCAGTACTATACCTGTATTTTGATCTTATTTGATCCTATTTTGAAGTAACACAGATAATGAGTAACAATTTTGTATTGTTTATTGAAATTTCCACGATATGACAAAGTTTTTGATTATTGATTTATTTTGCACTATCGTGGTTTTTTGGGTGATCGGAAAGTGTTGTAACTTGAGATTTACATTAACAATATATTTGGCTACAATGTATTAAAATTTCATTAACCTCATACAAATACATCGCAAGCCATATATTTTTAAAGTGAACGTTTCCTTCCGAAGACGCCTAAAATCGCAAAATCCGTACCAGAATAAGAAAAAAAAATATAAATTTGACTGTAAAACGAAAGTGCTGCATATAGCCTTACGCATAATAAAACAAGGAAAATATTGGTGTATCACATTTTGCGATACGTTTATCGGTTCGCTCGTAATTAAAGCGTAAATTCGAGTGTCCGTAATGAAAATCCTATAGTAAGAGGAGTCGTCAGGAACCTAATCTAATCAGTTTAAACAAAGAAAAATAAAATAAAAACAATTGATGTATACATAACATAATAATGTAATATACATAGCGGTATTAGTACGAAGAACAATATCCAGTAGAGACGAACTCCGATGCAGAGGCGCTGAGTCGAGCAGGTCGAGCTGCGAGCTGTATTACTGCGTGAGCTGAGACCGCAGAGACCAGAGTGACACCTGAGTCGCTTTGCTCAACGCTCTGGCTAGAGTCGAGAACAGTGGGGCGAGCGTCGAGCGGGCGAGTTCCGAGGGTGGGGGGGAGCGGTGAACTCACCCGCTCCGAGACAAATCGTCCGTTCCCTTGCGAGCAGGTTGTTGCAAGTAGTTCCTATGTTATCCGCTAGGTGGCTCTCTGTCCTGTTGCTCGCATCAACTGCCCAGAGGGCAGGACGTGCGACTGAAACGATCGCCGACAGAGTGCGATGCGAAGTTACGCTGCGCCAGACACTGCAGGCGGCAGACGACGCACAGAGACGGCACGGCATATGTGAAACACAAAATCCAATGGGGCACTGCACAATGCAGGCAGCCAAGGTAGAAGCAGGGCAGAGGCCGGCGCTGGCTGTGTTGTGTGGCGTGCACTGTGCTCTGACCAGCAGAGGCGCTGCTGATATGCTCCATCTCTCTCTCTCTCTCTCTGCCGTGGGAAATGTTTGGAGCTACCGTTCTTTTTTTCTGAATCACTGATTGTTCACTCCTTTGAAAGATTCAACTCTATGCATTAGTTCAAGAGCGGATCCCCCATCTCTACTGGTAGGTGGCAGCATAGTGCGGATGCACACACACCGTGGCAGTATCAGAATAAAGATGGCCGCCCTACTTGGGACTTGCGCCAGGGGAAGAACAGCGTTCTGTTATTCGGTTTTTGCGTAGTGAAGGTGTGAAACCAATCGAAATTCATCGACGAATGACGGTTCAGTACGGAGATGCATGTCTGTCACAGCAGCAAGTCTACGAATGGAGTAGGAAGTTCGCAAATGGCGTGACTTCAGTGGGAGATGCTCCTCGTCCAGGTCAGGCAGAACGAGTTGTGACTCCACAGAACACTGCAGCAGTTGAAGCCGTTGTGAAGGAAAACCGCCGAGTGACACTGAATGACATTGCAGCACGATTACATATTAGTCACGGGCCAGCACACCACATTGTGCACGATGTGCTCCAGTTTCACAAAGTGTCTGCAAGATGGGTGCCACGGCAGCTGACTCCTGAAATGGGGGAACGACGTGTCGACGCTCGTGAAGAACTTCTTCGGCGCTTTGAGCGAGAAGGTGATGGCTTCGTTGCAAGAATTGTTACTGGGGACGAAACCTGGGTTCTCTTCCACTAACCGGAAATGAAGAGAGCGAGCAAGGAATGGCGTCATTCCTTATCTCCAAAACCAAAGAAGTTTCGCACAGAACCATCAGCAGGGAAGGTTATGCTGACTCCGTCTTGGGACGAAAAAGGCGTCATTTTGGGGCGTTACATGTCACCAGTGCATCGTGCACAGATCTCCTAAAAAATCATCTGCGGCCTCAAATCAAATCAAAGCGACGTGGATTGCTGTCAGCAGGTGTCCTTTTGCAACACGACAATGCAGGGCCCCCACACTGCCCGTACAACAGTTGCAACAATCACAGACCTGTATTTTGAGTGTCTTCCTCATCCACCATACACACCAGATCTTGCCCCAAGTGATTTCCATATGTTTGGACAAAGACGCAATGGGAGGAAAGAAGTTCCGTTCTGATGGAGAAAAAAATGTTCAAATGTGTGTGAAATCTTATGGGACTTAACTGTTAAGGTCATCAGTCCCTAAGCTTACACACAACTTAATCTAAATTATCCTAAGGACAAACACGCACACCCATGCCCGAGGGAGGACTCGAACCTCCGCCGGGACCAGCCACACAGTCCGTGACTGTAGCGCCTCAGACCGTTCGGCTAATCCCGCGCGGCTCTGATGAAGAGGTATGCCACGCAGTGCAAGAGTGGTTGAGCAGACTAGCAAAAGAATTTTTTTCTAAAAAAAATTATGCACTTTGTAAGCGCTGGAGGACTTGCATTGATCGTGGGGGGAGATAATGTTGTACCACTTCTGCATAATAAATAATATTTAAAAAAAATATTTAAGGTTTTCATTTGACTCACCCTCGTAGTATGCGCGTGGTTTAGTCTAGCCCACTTTCATATGGATGGACTCGTCAATAAGTAAAACCGGCACATTTGGCCGGCCGGGGTGGCCGAGCGGTTCTAGGCGATACAGTCTGGGACCACGCGACCGCTACGGTCGCAGGTTCGAATCCTGCCTCGGGCACGGATGTGTGTGATGTCCTTGGGTTAGTTAGACTTAAGTAGTGCTAAGTTCTAGGGGACTGATGACCTCAGAAGTTAAGTCCCATAGTGCTCAGAGCCATTTGAACCATTTTGAACCGGCACACTTGGCTGACAGAATCAGCATTTCGCGATCGAAAAGTCTCTTCACCCCTAACGGGCGACTGTGTGGTGTGCAGTATCCAGTCAAGGAATAATGGGTGCGATATTCCTTGATGGCACGGAGATTACCGAACGGTACGTGAAGGTTTTGGGAGATGATTTCGTCCCCGCTATCAAAAAGCGGCTATGATTTCAATAAGATGTGGTTCGTGCAAGACTGAATCGACCGCATCGAAGCAGGAGAGTGTTTGATGTCCTGGAGCAGCACTTTGGCGACAGCATACTGGCTCTGGGATACCCAGAGGCTACTGGCGTGGTCACCGATTGGCCGCCATATTCTGTGGCTCTGAACACGTGCGTCTCCTTTTTGTAGAGCTACACTCCTGGAAATTGAAATAAGAACACCGTGAATTCATTGTCCCAGGAAGGGGAAACTTTATTGACACATTCCTGGGGTCAGATACATCACATGATCACGCTGACAGAACCACAGGCACATAGACACAGGCAACAGAGTATGCACAATGTCGTCACTAGTACAGTGTATATCCACCTTTCGCAGCAATGCAGGCTGCTATTCTCCCATGGAGACGATCGTAGAGATGCTGGATGTAGTCCTGTGGAACGGCTTGCCATGCCATTTCCACCTGGCGCCTCAGTTGGACGAGCGTTCGTGCTGGACGTGCAGACCGCGTGAGACGACGCTTCATCCAGTCCCAAACATGCTCAATGGGGGACAGATCCGGAGATCTTGCTGGCCAGGGTAGTTGACTTACACCTTCTAGAGCACGTTGGGTGGCACGGGATACATGCGGACGTGCATTGTCCTGTTGGAACAGCAAGTTCCCTTGCCGGTCTAGGAATGGTAGAACGATGGGTTCGATGACGGTTTGGATGTACCGTGCACTATTCAGTGTCCCCTCGACGATCACCAGTGGTGTACGGCCAGTGTAGGAGATCGCTCCCCACACCATGATGCCGGGTGTTGGCCCTGTGTGCCTCGGTCGTATGCAGTCCTGATTGTGGCGCTCACCTTTACGGCGCCAAACACGCATACGACCATCATTGGCACCAAGGCAGAAGCGACTCTCATCGCTGAAGACGACACGTCTCCATTCGTCCCTCCATTCACGCCTGTCGCGACACCACTGGAGGCGGGCTGTACGATGTTGGGGCGTGAGCGGAAGACGGCCTAACGGTGTGCGGGACCGTAGCCCAGCTTCATGGAGACGGTTGCGAATGGTCCTCGCCGATACCCCAGGAGCAACAGTGTCCCTAATTTGCTGGGAAGTGGCGGTGCGGTCCCCTACGGCACTGCGTAGGATCCTACGGTCTTGGCGTGCATCCGTGCGTCGCTGCGGTCCGGTCCCAGGTCGACGGGCACGTGCACCTTCCGCCGACCACTGGCGACAACATCGATGTACTGTGGAGACCTCACGCCCCACGTGTTGAGCAATTCGGCGGAACGTCCACCCGGCCTCCCGCATGCCCACTATACGCCCTCGCTCAAACTCCGTCAAGTGCACATACGGTTCACGTCCACGCTGTCGCGGCATGCTACCAGTGTTAAAGACTGCGATGGAGCTCCGTATGCCACGGAAAACTGGCTGACACTGACGGCGGCGGTGCACAAATGCTGCGCAGCTAGCGCCATTCGACGGCCAACACCGCGGTTCCTGGTGTGTCCGCTGTGCCGTGCGTGTGATCATTGCTTGTACAGCCCTCTCGCAGTGTCCGGAGCAAGTATGGTGGGTCTGACACACCGGTGTCAATGTGTTCTTTTTTCCATTTCCAGGAGTGTATATTAAAGTCAAGATGTCCAGCGATAACCCCGAAACCATTGCTGAGCTGAGAATAGCCGTTCAGGAAGTCATCGACAGCATCGATGTTCCGACACTTCGGAGGGTCATACAGAATTTCCCTAATCGTCTGGGCCACGTCATCGCCAATGATGGCAGGCATATCGAACATATCATACCGTAAAGCAGAATATCTGTAGTGACGTTTACACGTTGAATGAAGTCTGTGCACGCAGTGGTTTGTGACTAATTTTCGTTTCTTTTCCTACCGTTCAGTAATTGTTACGCTGTAGCAGCATTTAAAACTGCAGTTTCTCAGAGAAAGCCACGGGAAGCGAACGCAGAGCCCTCTAGCGAGAGCAACTATAAGCAGAGCGGCGAACAAAAGAACGTCGGCGCAGGCCCGGCGTGGGGAGAGCGGACAAATGAGTGTCGACGCGACGGTGTTTTGTCGCGTGTCCAGCAGTATCGGCGTTCATTTGTTCGCGGATTATTGGCCCCTGCTCGGCGAGCGGTTAACCGTTACAAGCGCTCTACATTGTCGCTTATCCGAATGGGCGCACCGCGTCGAAGCTGCCGTTACACAGCCATTAAAAATGCCGGCACAGTTTTAATGTTGGATTTCTCGTACTATTGGGTGATTTTTAAGCACCTGTAGTTCAATTGTGGAG
Source organism: Schistocerca cancellata (assembly GCF_023864275.1). NCBI lineage: Eukaryota > Metazoa > Arthropoda > Insecta > Orthoptera > Acrididae > Schistocerca > Schistocerca cancellata. The sequence continues at coordinate 15,189,103 of NC_064636.1, forward strand.
ACAACAGAGGTACACAGACTGAATCACTAGCTAGTGACCTCACATTAGCAGCTGTTTGCCAAGGATAGGCACATCTTTCAAGTATAGGCTGTTGGCGGCTTGCTCTGTACTGTTGAAACGTGCAGACGAAATTATGTAAGTCGTATCTGTGCATTGTAATAAGAAAATTTAACTATTATTATCTTCGCTTAACACAGGTTTTTTTTTGTTTACGCGTTTTGTCTCATAGTTCTTTTCTGAAATCTTTTCCGTTTCCTCCAGTATTAAACATGAGAATGTCAGGTTCTACCGGAACTGCATAACACGATGGCATTCTCAGTCCACCTAAGAAACGAGTGAAAAGATCAGCATTAAGCAGTTCGGGGAAGGAATTTATCCTGAACGTGTACAATAGAGAATGTAATTTACATCCAACAACAACATAGGATATTTTTGCTAAAAGTGCACTTTCGAATGAGGTCAGCAGCTCGTCTGTATATCGATTGCTTCGTGGGCATAAAGTGGACGTAAAAACATGTTGATCGACAAACACGAGGTAATCCTACGGAGGTGTTATTTACAGACAGTACAGCAGTACGGCAGGAAAATTTGTTACTTGGACGTAACTGGCTAAATGCAGATCATACGCGGAAAAAATGTTTATAGATGATTCAGTATCATCACCTGTGCAAGCCTTTCTGTCCAGAGGTTTTTATGGGAAACAAAGCGGCATCTGCGAAAGGAAAATTAACAATAACGCATATTGGGAGCGAGACAGGTTTTGTGGACGAGCGTTCGTGGATTTTCGACTCTAAAATGACCAGTGGGTACGACGAAGGAATAAACGCCACGTCTTTCGAATCTTGGTTTCCAAAGTTCTTTCTCGGCTTGAGGATTATTGTGTTATTGTACGTGAGGTGTCATAGCACTCTCGAAAACTGGAAAAAAAAAATTCCGAACGCAGGACCCAGTAACCAGAGTTTTACAGAATGCAATTTGTCCAAAGAAATTCCGCTTGAAAATGATATGTTGAAGCGAGAACTGCTGGATACCGTCGAGGAAAATAAACCAGCGTATAATGCGTATGTTGTAGACGATACGGCAAGTTCAGTAAACAAATCTGTGAACTGTGGTCCATTGACTGAACCATCAATGTGGGACATGGAGAACATTGTGGAAGGTCAGGAAGAGTAATAGCAGCAGCTCAAATGACTCCTTAGATGGGTGACTGTTCTGTCCGTGCTGGAAAAAAATACAGAGCTCGCCCGATAAAATTACTTTCTCCAAATCCAACTAAAGTGCTTGTGTCACAGGGGGGCAGTACGTAATTGTGTCCATAACTACAGACTTTATTCTCGTTGTTGTTCCTCATTTCCGAAGTGTTAACTCACGTTAAGCGCTTTGCTGGTGAGATGTGTTTCGTCTGTTCACGCCCCGGTGAACACGTTATTACAGCTGGTTGCCTACCTCGCGGCTTCCAGGGGCAACAAAAATTTATAACTATTTCACTCAATTCTTAGCTGAATTTAAAAATTTGAAATTAAATCATAATCAACTCATTACGAGGTATAATCTTACGTCAAAGCTTTGCCACAATAAGTTAAAAGTTAGAAACTCGAGGCAGCGTCGAACTTTACACACAATTCCACATCTTTTGGAAACTTTTTCTCACTGATCCCGCCAGAAAATACTGAACAGGAACACGTTTATCGCGTACCACATTTTCCCTACTCATACTGTGAAACTTCACATTGTTGTACCTTGTAATTAAGTCGCAGGAATACTGTACAAAACATATGAAGCATTAAAACCGCATTTCTTTATTAACTAGTCTCCAAAACGTTTTCGGCTGGCGTGATTACATATTCGCTAGTGAAAATGGCGATAAATAATCCACTACAATTAAGAAAAATAGTTATGCCCGTCCATACAACACTACAAGAAAAAGTTAGACTTATTACCGCATTATTAAAGACGTCACTTGCTCGGGAAGGAAATAATATTCTTTAACAAAAAATGTTTCTAGGTTATTTGCGAAATGACACAAGACGTCAGACATTTAGCAACGCAAGTAGAAATCAGACCTAAAATCATATCTTCTGGACAACGGCCTCTACTTTACAGGCGAATTTTTAGTAAAAAAATGGTAGCCTGTAAAGAAAAGACGGTCATTAATGGTAAAACTAATCTCATGTATACTAATCGGGTAAACTGATTCGTTCCAAGCCACTTCGACGAAGAAAAAGTATTTCAAGTGAATTACCTTGAAGAAAACGGTCTATTGGTACACAGTCAACACCGAATTAGAAAACATCGTTCCTGTGAAACACACTTGCACGAAGTGTTGAGTGCTATTCACAAGGCATTTCAGACCGATTACGTATTTCTGGATTTCCAGAAGGCTTTTGACACTGTACTACACAAGCGGCTTGTAGTGAAACAGCATGCTCGTGGAATATCGTCCCAGTTATGTGACTGGATTCGCCATTTCCTGTCAGAGGAGTCACAGTTCGTGATAATTGAAGGAAAGCCATCGACTAAAACAGAAGTGATTTCTGGTATTGCCCAAGGAAGTGTTATAGGCCATTCGCTGTTCCTTATCTGATTAAACGATTTGGGAGACAATCTGAGCAGCTGTCTTTGGTTGTTGGCAGATGACGATGTCGTTTATCGACTACTGAAGTCATCAGGAAGATCAAAACAAACTGCAAAACGATTTAGAAAAGGTATCTGTATTGTGCGAAAATTGGCAATTGACCCTAAATAACGAAAAGTGTGAGGGCATCCACATGATTGCTAAAAGGAATCCGTTAAACTTCGGTTACACGATAAATCAGTCAGATGTAAAGGCCGTCAATTCAACTAAATAGCTAGGAATTACGGAAAACTTCAGTTGGGAGAAACACACAGATGACGTTGTGGGGAAGGCAAACGAAAGACTACGTTTTATAGGCAGGACACTTAGGAAATGTAGCAGACCTACTTAAGGAGACTGCCTACACTACGCTTGTCCGTCCTCTTTTAGAATACTGCTGCGCGGTGTGGGATCCTTAGCAAATATGATTCACAGAGTAAATAGAAAAGTTTCAAAGAAGGGCAGCAAGTGTTGTTGTTATCGCGAAATAGGGGGGGATGGAGAGGGGGAGAGGGGGAGGGAGGGAGGGAGGGAGGGAGAGAGAGAGAGAGAGAGAGAGAGAGAGAGAGAGAGAGAGAGAGAGAGAGAGAGTCACCGAAAGCTTTTTCTTTGCGGAGGAAATCATCTCACGAAATTGCAATACCAAGGTTTTTCTTCCGAATGGGAAAATATTTTGATTGACTCCAACCTGAGCACGCACGAAAAGATATAGGTGTTCTTTCCGCGCGCTGTACGAGATTGGAATGATAGAGAGTTGTGAAAAGGTGGTTCTATGAAGCCTCTGCCACGCACTCAATCTGATTTGCAAAGTATGCATGTAGAAGCAGATGTAGATCTACAGACCATGTGACTAATTACCTATGAAAACAAGAGAATAGTTAAGAAATACATTCTGTGTGTGTGTGTGTGTGTGTGTGTGTGTGTGAGAGAGAGAGATAGTGAGAGAGAGAGAGAGATAGTGAGAGTGAGAGAGAGAGAGAGAGAGAGAGAGAGAGAGAGAGAGAGAGACAGAGATAGTGAGAGAGAGAGATAGTGAGAGAGAGAGAGAGATAGTGAGAGAGAGAGAGAGATAGTGAGAGAGAGAGAGAGATAGTGAGAGTGAGAGAGAGAGAGAGAGACAGAGAGAGAGAGAGAGAGAGAGAGAGAGAGACAGAGACAGAGAGAGAGACAGAGAGAGAGAGATAGTGAGAGAGAGAGAGATAGTGAGAGAGAGAGAGAGAGAGATAGTGAGAGATAGTGAGAGAGAGAGAGATAGTGAGAGTGAGAGAGAGAGTGAGAGAGAGATACCGGATCGAAGACGGTACGAGCGAACAGCGAAGCTTCCAGGTTTCCAGAGTAACCAGATAAACAGGCATTCTTATTTCGCGCGCAATCTGTAATTGAAGCAGTTGCAGCAGCAACGGAGAAGGCGTGTGCTGACGGTGTGTCTGCTCAGATGCCTCGCACCGACACTACCGGTAGACTAAATACGACCCTGTTTTATCTCCATCTGCGTCTGCGATGTCACAGGCCAGCTGACGGTGTGTGGCGGAGGGAGCTCCACCACCATCCGATACCACCACCGGAACAGCGCGTGGGTAAGAATCAATGTCGGTGAAGCTCCGAGACGTATGTGGGGCGAATCAGGATGTCGCCCGTATCTTCGTCGTACGTTCTTTCTCGGAATTTCGGCAGCAAACGTCTGCTTGATGCACAACTCTTCTCTTGTAAAACGCCTGCCAATGCAGTTTTACTGAGCACCTCTGTCACATTCTTGCGCCGACTAAACAATGTGACGAAGCGCTGGATTTTCCTCTACCTCTTCTCTCGCAACGGTCCCAGACTGATGAACAAGAGGGAAAATAAAGGCTTAATCGGGTAGCGAAGGGGGAAATCTAGGTAACGATGACAGTACCCATTGCTGGGACTTCAAATGTATTTCCGTGGCAGATAAACGAGGCACGAACAACATATATGAGCTCAGAGAACTTATTTTTGGTGGCTTAAATTATACAGGGTGATTCAAAAAGAATACCACAACTTTAAAAATGTGTATTTAATGAACGAAACATAATACAACCTTCTGTTATACATCATTACAAAGAGTATTTAAAAAGGTGTTTTTTCACTCAAACACAAGTTCAGAGATGTTCAATATGGCCCCCTCCAGACACTCGAGCAATATCAACCCGATACTCCAACTCGTTCCACACTCTCTGTAGCATATCAGGCGTAACAGTTTGGATAGCTGCTGTTATTTCTCGTTTCAAATCATCAATGGTGGCTGGGAGAGGTGGCCGAAACACCGTATCCTCAACATACCCCCATAAGAAAAAATCGCAGGGGGTAAGATCAGGGCTTCTTGGAGGCCAGTGATGAAGTGCTCTGTCACGGGCTGCCTGGCGGCCGATCCATCGCCTCGGGTAGTTGACGTTCAGGTAGTTACGGACAGATAAGTGCCAATGTGGTGGCGCTCCATCCTGCTGAAATATGAATTGTTGTGCTTCTTGTTCGAGCTGAGGGAACAGCCAATTCTCTAACATCTCCAGATGCTGTAGTCCAGTTACAGTAGCACCTTCGAAGAAAAAGGGACCAAAAACTTTATTGGCTGAAATGGCACAGAAAATACACCACCTATCAGGAGGTTTAACACCATACTTCGTTCGAAATGCACGCTGAACAACTGTCGTCGATTCACTTCTGCAGTACTCAATAACACAAAAAGCTTTCTGTTGAGCGGTCGCCATCTTAGCATCAACTGACGCTGACGCCTAGTCAACAGCGCCTCAAGCGAACAAATGTACAACTAAATGAAACTTTATAGCTCCCTTAATTCGCCGACAGATAGTGCTAAGCTCTGCCTTTTGTCGTTGCAGAGTTTTAAATTCCTAAAGTTGTGGTATTCTTTTTGAATCACCCTGTATTTAATACAATTCAGCACTGTGCAATATACAGTTACACCATGGTTTCCACCTGTCCCAATATATCGGTACACTCTCTACTCTACATCTCCATCCACAATCCGCAAGCCACCTGACGGTGTGTGGCGGAGGGTACCTTGAGTACCTCTGTCGGTTCTCCCTTCTATTCCAGTCTCGTATTGTTCGTAGAAAGAAAGATTGTTGGTATGCCTCTGTGTGGGCTCTAATCTCACTGATTTTATCCTCACCGTCTCTTCGCGAGATATGCGTAGGAGGGAGCAATATACTGCTCGACTCCTCGGTGAAGGTATGTTCTCGAAACTTCAACAAAAGCCTGTACCGAGCTACTGAGCGTCTCTCCTGCAGAGTCTTCCACTGGAGTTTATCTATCATCTCCGTAACGCTTTCGCGATTACTAAACGATCCTGTAACGAAGCGCGCTGCTCTCCGTTGGATCTTCTCTGTCTCTCTTCTATCGACCCTATCTGGTACGGATCCCACACCGGTGAGCAGTATTCGAGCAGTGGGCGAACAAGTGTACTGTAACCTACTTCCTTTGTTTTCGGACTGCATTTCCTTAGGATTCTTCCAATGAATCTCAGTCTGGCATCTGCTTTACCGACGATTAATTTTATATGGTCATCCCATTTTAAATCACTCCTAATGCGTACTCCCAGATAATTTATGGAATTAACTGCTTCCAGTTGCTGACCTGCTATATTGTAGCTAAATGATAAAGGATCTTTCTTTCTATGTATTCGCAGCACATTACACTTGTCTACATTGAGATTCAGTTGCCATTCCCTGCACCATGCGCCAATTCGTTGCAGATCTTCCTGCATTTCAGTACAATTTTCCATTGTTAGAACCTCTCGATATACCACAGCATCATCTGCAAAAAGCCTCAGTGATCTTCCGATGTTATCCACAAGGTCATTTATGTATATTGTGAACAGCAACGGTCCTACGACACTCCCCTGCGGCACACCTGAAATCACTCTTACTTCGGAAGACTTCTCTCCACTGAGAATGGCATGCTGCGTCCTGTTATCTAGGAACTCTTCAATCCAATCACACAATTGATCTGATAGTCCATATGCTCTTACTTCGTTCGTTAAACGACTGTGGGGAACTGTATCGAACACCTTGCGGAAGTCGAGAAACACGGCATCTACCTGGGAACCCGTGTCTATGGCCCTCTTGTGAGTCTCGTGGACGAATAGCGCGAGCTGGGTTTCACACGATCGTCTTTTTCGAAACCCATGCTGATTCCTACAGAGTAGATTTCTAGTCTCCAGAAAAGTCATTGTAGTCCAACATAATACGTGTTCCAAAATTCTACAACTGATAGACGTTAAAGATATAGGTCTATAGTTCTGCACATCTGTTCGACGTCCCTTCTTGAAAACGGGGATGACCTGTGCCCTTTTCCAATCCTTTGGAACGTTACGCTCTTCTAGAGACCTACGGTACACCGCTGCAAGAAGGGGGGCAAGTTCCTTCGCGTACTCTGTGTAAAATCGAACTGGTATCCCATCAGGTCCAGCGACCTTTCCTCTTTTGAGCGATTTTAATTGTTTCTCTATCCCTCTGTCGTCTATTTCGATATCTACCATTCTGTCATCTGTGCGACAATCTAGAGAAAGAACTACAGTGCAGTGTTCCTCCGTGAAACAGCTTTGGAATAAGACATTTAGTATTTCGGCCTTCAGTCTGTCATCCTCTGTTTGGTCACAGAGTGTCTGGACATTTTGTTTTCATCCACCTACCGCTTTGACATAAGACCAAAATTTCTTAGGATTTTCTGCCAAGTCAGTACATAGAACTTTACTTTGGAATTCATTGAACGCCTCTCGCATAGCCCTCCTCACACTACATTTCGCTTCGCGTAATTTTTGTTTGTCTGCAAGGCTTTGGCTATGTTTATGTTTGCTGTGAAGTTCCCTTTGCTTCCGCAGCAGTTTTCTAACTCGGTTGTTGTACCACGGTGGCTCTTTTCTATCTCTTACGATCTTGCTTGGCACATACTCATCTAATGCGTATCGTACAATGGTTTTGAACTTTGTCCACTGATTCTCAACACTATCTGTACTTGAGAGAAAACTTTTGTGTTGAGCCGTCAAGTAGTCTGAAATCCGCTTTTTGTCACTTTTGCTAACAGAAAAATCTTTCTGCCTTTTTAATATTTCTATTTACGGCTGAAATCACCGATGCTGTAACAGGTTTATGATCGCTGATTCCCTGTTCTGCGTTAGCTCTTTCAAATAGTTCGGGTCTGTCACCAGAATGGACCTTCTTGTGCCGGTAACACCCAATTTTCTCCTGATTTTGCAAAACACTCCTAGGAGATTGGCTCAAGTACTGAAGTAACGCCATCTGTTAGCGCAACGTGTATATGTAGCCTCCGTTTTATTTATGTCAACAAGTTTATATTGACAAGGTAGTCTCATAGATGGCACTGCATGCTGCGTACGCTGTATCGACGACGGAACTACCTTCCAGATCTAGCGCCGTAATTCGAGAAAATAGCAGACTTCTCCAGTAGCAAGGGGCTGGAAGTATTTAAGCACCGCCACGTGGAAGACTGCCAACTACTGCTAAAATTATGCGAGTATTTGTTTTCTGTTCCCACAAACAACGCCACTGTGGAAAAGAGTAATTTCACTGATGACAGTCTAGTGCAGCGATGAAAGAAATGGTTCAAATGGCTCTGAGCACTATGGGACTTAACATCTGTGGTCATCAGTCACCTAGAACTTAGAACTACTTAAACCTAACTAACCTAAGGACATCACACACAGCCATGCCCGAGGCAGGATTCGAACCTGCGATTGCAACAGTCACGCGGTTCCGGACTGAGCGCCTAGAACCGCACGGCTACCGCGGCCGGCGATGAAAGAAATCTAGTGCTGCGGAATCAATCTCACAGTGCCAGTTTAACTACAAGCCGATTTGCATGGAGTTTTATAAATACGTAAGTGAGAAATAAGAGATTTGCTGAAAAAGGTGAAATCCTCCGAAAAGTATGGCGTACCAACTACTTCTGCAGCAGTAAGTTCCACGTACTTGTGTTCTAAATAAAAAAGTAATTATATCACGCGGGTCGTTGAATAAGTAATGCCCCACATTTTCTTTCTCAGAACATGTTGTTGTGGTCTCCAGTCCTGAGACTGGTTTGATGCAGCTCTCCATGCTACTCTATCCTGTGCAAGCTTCTTCATCTCCCAGTACCTACTGCAGCCTACATCCTACTGAATCTGCTTAGTGTATTCATCTCTTGGTCTCCCTCTACGATTTTTACCCCACACTATGTACTAAATTGGTGATCCCTTTATGCCTCAGAACATGTCCTACCAACCGATCGCTTCTTCTAGTCAAGTTGTGCCACAAATTTCTCTTCTCTCGAATTCTATTCAGTACCTCCTCATTAGTTATGTCATCTACCCATCTAATCTTCAGCATTCTTCTGTCGCACCACATTTCGAAAGCTTATATTCTCTTTTTTGTCTAAACTGTTTATCGTCCACGTTTCACTTCCATACATAACTACACTCGATACAAATACTTTCAGAAACGACTTCTTGACACTTAAATCTATACTCTATCACATTTATTGTAAAAGAGTCAGAATTTGGTAACAATATACATCAACATGTCCTGTCCATGTCGTGTTTTTCTACGTAGTCTCCATCTCGTTCTATAGCCGTACGCCAACGTTGTGGGAGAGCGTGTATTCTCTGCTGGTATAAGCTCTCGTCCTGTAGCCGTAGCCATGTTTTCACTGCACGGCTGATACTCTCGTCACCTTCAAAGAGCGTTCCCTGTAGAGAATCCTTAAGCGGCCGGAAGAGATGGAAGTCCTAGGGTGCCAGGCGGTGACGTCCACCCCAATTTGGCAACGTGTTCCCGGGTTCAGAGATTGATGGGTGGGCGTGCGTTATCGTGTTGGAGCAAGATTTCTGCTGGATTTTCGTCCGACCTAACAGTCGGAAATGATTCTTGAGTCTCTTCAGAGTCTTCACGTGCGCCTGTCAATTTATGGTTGACCCTCTCTGCATCACATCGAGAATGAAGGCATCACGATCCCAGAAGACTGTCAACATCACTTTTCGGCAGACGGGGTTGTCTTCAATTTCTCCTTTTGTCGTGAATGAAGATGATGCCACACCATGGACTGTCTTATTGTTTCCGGCCCAAAGTGGTGCACCCAGCTTCCGTCCCCCGTAACGATCCGTGACAGAAAGGCCTCTCCGTCGGTCTCAAAACGCTCCAACAATTCAGATGAGATGGCCCTCCTTTGAATCTGGTGGTCCGCTGTGAGCATTCGTGGAACCCATCGCGAGCACCTCTTTGAGAATCAAAGAGTCTCGATCACTGCAGACGCACTTCCAATGCTGACCGACAACTGTAGAGCCAGTCGAGTTGTGATGCGCCGGTCGACACCAATAATGGCGTCCGCATGGTTCAGCTCGTCTGGAGCAGTGGCTGTGACAGGACGTCCCGAGCGTGGCTGATTTCTGCGTTTCCTGAGGCCGTGACTTTCTTTACCCGTCGCCCAACTGTACTCCTATCAACTACAGCATCGCCACACACTGCACACAGACGTTTACGGATGTTCACCACGGTTTCTTTTTGTCCACACAAGAATTCAATAACAGCACGCTGCTCGTAACGTGAGCCGTATGTAGACGCCATTTTGACGCCGTACTACGGCTCTGCCATCTACCAGGACGGTTCGAAATTTCGCCGACGCACACAGCAAGCATCAAATAATGTTACTTAAAATCCGTCTTGATTGCAAATTTTTTTATTCATATGACCGGTTTCGGTTCATTCAGAACCATCTTCAGATCTGATATTTCAGTTACAGGAGTAACCCGTCCAAATCCAGCAACTTTCACATGCTACGTCACATCAATGTGTAAGTAGGCTGTTTATGTTTTCTTTATGTAAGTAGGCTGTTTAGGTTTTTTTATTGGTAACGCCAGCTCTATATGAAAATCACTGGCTGTGCTGTGTGCAGTCTGTGGCTAGTTTTGCATTGTTGTCTGCCATTGTAGTATTGGGCAGCTGGATGTGAACAGCGCGTAGCGTTGCGCAGTTGGAGGTGAGCCGCCAGCAGTGGTGGATGTGGGAAATGAGATGGCGGATTTTTGAGTACAGAATGGATATTATGAACTGCTATGTATATTATGCTTTTTCTACACTATTAAGGTAAATACATTGTTTGTTCTCTATTAAAATCTTTCATTTGCTAACTATGCCTATCAGTAGTTAGTGCCTTCAGTAGTTTGAATCTTTTATTTAGCTGGCAGTAGTGGCGCTCGCTGTATTGCAGTAGTTCGAGTAACGAAGATTTTTGTGAGGTAAGTGATTTGTGAAAGGTATAGGTTAATGTTAGTCAGGGCCATTCTTTTGCAGGGATCTTTGATAGTCAGATTGCGTTGCGCTAAAAATATTGTGTGTCAGTTTAAGCACAGTCTTGTATAAATTTTTCTAAGGGGACGTTTCAAATGTTTTTATTCATATGACCGGTTTCGGTTCATTCAGAACCATCTTCAGATCTGATATTTCAGTTACAGGAGTAACCCGTCCAAATCCAGCAACTTTCACATGCTACGTCACATCAATGTGACGTAGCATAAGAAAGTTGCTGGATTTGGACGGGTTACTCCTGTAACTGAAATATCAGATCTGAAGATGGTTCTGAATGAACCGAAACCGCTCATATGAATAAAAAAAGTTTGCAATCAAGACGGATTTTAAGTAACGTTATAAAATCACTGATTGCTGTTATCCCATAAGACATTATGTCTGTTTTTGCAAACATCAAATGTTTGTCTACTATATTAATGGCTATTTTTTTAAAAAAAAGTGTGGCCATAACTTATTGAACGACCCTCGTAAATAAATTTTTTACTTCACTTCTACACCTGCATCCGAAAGTGTACCGACGAGGTCACAGCTTATCCTAGGTTATACCCAACACCTTGGGGTAAAAGCAGGTACTCTTTGGGGCGCAAACAGGATATGTTGTATTTTCCGTCTGAGGCGTGGGACACACTAATACGCATGCAGGTCACCCTGAGACCACGCTGTACAACGCTCAAGGGCTAGTTTCTCAACACTCTTAAATACTTCACCCAGTCGTCGGATTTTCTTGTTGACGACTAGGTATGGTTCAAATGGCTCTGAGCATTATGCGACTTAACTTCTGAGGTCATCAGTCCCCTACAACGTAGAACTACTTAAACCTAACTAACCTAAGGACATCACACACATCTATGCCCAAGGCAGGATTCGAACCTGCGACCGTAGTGGCCCGACTAGGTCTCTTCGCAAAGAAGACAAGGCGTCTTGTTCTCCACTTCAGAAGGGCTGTTTGCCTGAGACGTCTTCAGAATCTTCTTTTGTTGCACCGAATTCATTTTTGTACAGACACTCCGTCATAAATGCGCATTTTGCTCTTTACTTTGTTGGTCATGGTCTCCCGTAATGAAGAACTGGGTTTGCAGTCTCCGACGATGCAGTGAATGGAGACAGACCAAGATGTGGAGAAGAAACCGTGTTCTTTCTGTCTTATCTAGAATTTTAGAACTACTGTAGTCTACTGTAGACTATACGGTAGTTTTCCTGGCACCTTTGGACAGTCAAGCTTTTAACTGCGTCACCTGTATGTTCGGTGTGTTGCATACCTACTAGGCGTTACCTCATTTCCATCGCTTTGTCGGCGTATGCGATTCGTGTCTTACTAGATTCCTCTAGAAATAGGAAGGAACTGAGTGTTTATATATCGGGTTGCGTAATCTACAGATCGTTTTTTTTCTCACGTCCTCTTATTGCTCAACTACCCTGTGAAACTGTCGTCAAAATGGGCTGAGAAGTACTGCCTCATCTCCCTTACAGTCCTGATTTAGCACCTAATGATTTCAAATTGTTTGGTGCACTGAAGGAGGCATTACGTGGGAAGAGGTTCCAGGACAACGGGGAAGTTAAAAGTTTTGTAGGAAATTGGTTAAACCATCAAGATAACGAGTTCTTTGCATTGGGAATAAAAAAAAAGCTTGTAGCCCCTTGGAACAAGTGCAAGAATGTTCAAGGGGATTATGTTAAAAAGTAGAGAAAAAGCATTTTGTAAAAATGAACGGTTTCTTCTCCAGACCAATTTGTCTAATTATTGAATGACTCTCGTACAACAAGTCTTTTATCCATAGTAGCAACATTGGTCCCTCATCCCCTGCCTTTGCACCCATCTCTTACCGCTTCGAAACCTCCCTTCAGTTTCTCCCATTCTCTACAGTGGTTTCCTGTCCCTGCTTTTTTTGTAAGTACGTTACTAAGTTCGCCACAGGGAAGTACCTCTCGCCTGGAATGTGAAAGGGATTACAGCTCGTCGGAATTCAGTGCCATAAGGAGCAATCCTCAGGAGATCTGGCAGAAAGAAAAAAAAAGTCATCCAAGGGGGACAGAAGTCGGGAGTGGTGGTAAGCTAGAGCTAGGGGATTAGTCGGAGATCAGAGGGAATTCCGCGACCGCTCACACATTCATATCCCATAAATATTCAGGGCCAGCGTGCCCACGCGCGGGTGGGAGAGGGGGGGGAGGGGGAGGGGGGAGGGGGGAGTAAGTGGGTGGGCCTCTCTTTGCCAATCCCCGCTTCACTTTTAGGTCACAAGACCGGGAAGAAACCGCGGCGCCAGGGCAAGAATAGCGAATCGACTCAGGCGTGGAGAACACGGGAGTGTCATCAACCCATTCCCGAGGAACTTCACTCAGTTGAAGAAGTGTCAAAGTAAACAAACACGTGATTTTGCTAGTCCGTTGATACTCCACAGTTTTCGAAAAATAAAAGACGGTATTTATTTTCGAGATACTTTGTACGCCTTTTACCGCGCATTATTCTCAGACGAAACGGTGGCACAGCAATTAGCGTTGCGGATTCTTACTTTTGCACCCCGTTTTCAGTCTATTTTTACTATTTTCATTTGTCTACCCATGCCTGTAGTAGAAGTTTAGGACGCGAATGTTTCTTATCAATTTAGCGAATATAACGGCGCTATATTAAATGCGAAATTGTAACTGGATTTCGCAATAAGTATCACAGACAGAGACAGCAAAGACTTGGAAGAGCAGTTGAACGGAATGGACAGTGTCTTGAAACGGGGGTATAAGATGAACATCAACAAAAGTGAAACGAGGATAATGGAATGTAGTCGAATTAAGTCGGGTGATGCTGAGGGAATTAAGTTAGGAAATGAGACACTTAAAGTAGGATGGATGGATCTGAGCACTATGGGACTTAACATCTACGGTCATCAGTCCCCTAGAACTTAGAACTACTTAAACCTAACTAACCTAAGGACATCACACAACACCCAGTCATCACGAGGCAGAGAAAATCGCTGACCCCACCGGACACTTAAAGTAGTAAAGGAGTTTTACTATTTGGGGAGCAAAATAACTGATGATGGTCGAAGATATAAAATGTAGACTGGCAATGGGAAGGAAAGCGTTTCTGAAGAAGAGAAATTTGTTAACATGGAGTATAGATTTAAGTGTCAGGAAGTCGTTTCTGAAAGTATTTGTATGGAGTGTAGCAATGTATGGAAGTCAAACATGGACGATAAACAGTTTGGAGAAGAAGAGAATAGAAGCTTTCGAAATGTGGTGCTACAGAAGAATGCTGAAGATTAGATGGGTAGATCACATTACTAATGAGGAGGTACTTGCACAGGATAGAGTAGCATGGAGAGCTGCATCAAACCAGTCTCAGGACTGAAGACCACAACAACAACAAGCCGGCCGAAGTGGCCGAGCGGTTCTAGGCGCTGCAGTCTGGAACCGCAAGACCGCTACGGTCGCAGGTTCGAATCCTGCCTCGGGCATGGATGTTTGTGATGTCCTTAGGTTAGTTAGGTTTAACTAGTTCTAAGTTCTAGGGGACTGATGACCTCAGCAGTTGAGTCCCATATTGCTCAGAGCCATTTGAACCATTTTGAAGCACAACATCATAGATCTCTTATTTCTTTACAAAAGAAAGCAATAACTGGTAGAATCCCTTTGCACCCCGTTTTTAGCCAATTTTTAATATTTTCATTTATCTACCCATGCCTGTAGTAGAAGTTTACGACGCGAATCTTTCTTGTCAAATTAGCGAATACAAGGGTGGTATATTAATTGTAAAATGGTAACTGGATTTCACAATAAGTATCGCAGATTTATTATTTCTTTACAAAAGAAAGCAAAAACTGGTAGAATCCGACCTCGGGGAAGATCAGTTTGGATTCCGCAGGAATGTTGGAACACGCGAGGCAATACTGACCCTATGACTTCCCATAGAGGAAGAAAAAAGTTCACGTAATCATAGGTACGCAAATGTTTAGTTACGGAATTACGACTAGTAAAAGATTGCGCCTGAAATTTAGCAACTTGGCTAATCTGAAGCCATCGCGAAACTTTGTTGTTATTGTTCTGGTGAATTTAATAAAACTATCTGCAGTACTTATCCAGAACATTCAGAGAAGCGAAGACATAATTTCGCGAAGTTTTTGATTTATTAACTACTTGACCCATTTTTTTTAAATTCCAGACGACCGCAACAAAGTTTTAAACAGAAGTTGTAAAGAATTTAATCTTGGAAAAAATGATGGTAATAACGTTAACTGAAACTGTATGAATGTGTCAGATAATCTGATTTTGTTAATACCATGGCAGATACGAAACAAAACTACAACAGTTATTATGTGGTTTCATTTAAACACACTGTTATTATGTTCTTTCACTCAACAATACAGAAAACTACCTCGTTTAAAGGTTAGGAAATGGCTGAAACAACTTACTGTTGCCAACAATGAGATAAACGTTCAACCAATTTCCGTGGAACTTCACTCAGTTGAAGAAGTGTCAAAGTAAACAAACACGTGATTTTGCTAGTCCGTTGATACTCCACCGTTTTTGAAAAAAAAACGACAGTATTTATTTTCGAGATACTTTGTACCCCTTTTACCACGCATTATTCTCAGACGAAACGGTGGCACAGCAATTAGCGTTGCGGATTCTTACTTTTGCACCCAGTTTTCAGTCTATTTTTACTATTTTCATTTATCTACCCATGCCTGTAGTAGAAGTTTAGGACGCGAATGTTTCTTGTCAAATTAGCGAATATAAGGGCAGTATACAGGGTGATTCAAAAAGAATACCACAACTTTAGGAATTTAAAACTCTGCAACGACAAAAGGCAGAGCTAAGCACTATCTGTCGGCGAATTAAGGGAGCTATAAAGTTTCATTTAGTTGTACATTTGTTCGCTTGAGGCGCTGTTGACTAGGCGTCAGCGTCAGTTGATGCTAAGATGGCGACCGCTCAACAGAAAGCTTTTTGTGTTATTGAGTACGGCAGAAGTGAATCGACGACAGTTGTTCAGCGTGCATTTCGAACAAAGTATGGTGTTAAACCTCCTGATAGGTGGTGTATTAAACGTTGGTATAAACAGTTTACAGAGAATGGCGATGGATCGGCCGCCAGGCAGCCCGTGACAGAGCACTTCATCACTGGCCTCCAAGAAGCCCTGATCTTACCCCCTGCGATTTTTTCTTATGGGGGTATGTTAAGGATATGGTGTTTCGGCCACCTCTCCCAGCCACCATTGATGATTTGAAACGAGAAATAACAGCAGCTATCCAAACTGTTACGCCTGATATGCTACAGAGAATGTGGAACGAGTTGGAGTATCGGGTTGATACTGCTCGAGTGTCAGGAGGGGGCCATATTGAACATCTCTGGACTTGTTTTTGAGTGAAAAAAAACCTTTTTAAATACTCTTTGTAATGATGTATAACAGAAGGTTATATTATGTTTCTTTCATTAAATGCACATTTTTAAAGTTGTGGTATTCTTTTTGAATCACCCTGTATTATGTAAGTACGCTGTTTATGTTTTTATGTTGGTAACGACACGTAGTGATCTATATGAAAATCACTGACTGTTGTATGAAGGCTGTGGTTGGTTTGCATTGTTGGAGTATATGCTATTGTAGTGTTGGGCAGCTGGATGTTAACAGCGCGTAGCGTTGCGCAGTTGGAGGTGAGCCGCCAGCATTGGTGGATGTGGGGAGAGAGATGGCGGAGTTTTGAGAACGGACGACCTGGACGTGTGTCCATCAAAGACAGTACATTTGTAAGACTGGATGTCATGAACTGATATATATATATCATAACTTTTGAACACTATTAAGGTAAAAATCTTTCATTTGCTAACTATGCCTATCAGTAGTTAGTGGCTTCAGTAGTTAGAATCTTTTATTTAGCTGGCAGTATTGGCGCTCGTTGTATTGCAGTAGTTCGAGTAACGAAGATTTTTGTGAGGTAAGTGATTTGTGAAACGTATAGGTTAATGTTAGTCGGGGCCATTCTTTTGTAGGGATTTTTTAAAGTCAGATTGCGTTGCGCTAAAAATATTGTGTGTCACTTTAGTGTTGATCAGAATAGGTAAAGAGAGAACTGTCTGAGTACGTTCAGTTCTGTTCAGCTGTTTGAAAATCAAATAATGTAAGAGGTTTATCAGCACAGTAATTCATTAATTTTTCTAGGGAGACGTTTCAATTAATTGTAAAATTGTAACTGGATTTCACAATAAGTATCATAGATTTATTATTTCTTTACAAAAGAAACCAATAACTGGTAGAATCCTTTTGCACACCGTTTTTAGTCTATTTTTAATATTTTCATTTATCTCCCCATGCCTCCAGTAGAAGTTTACGACACGAATGTTTCTTATCAAATTAGCGAATAAAAGGGCGGTATATTAACTGTAAAATTGTAACTGGATTTCGCAATAAGTATCACAAATTTATTATTTGTTTACAAAGGAAAGCAAAAACTGTTAGAATCCGACCTCGGGCAAGATTTGTTTGGATTCTGCAGGAATGTTGGAACACGTGAGGCAATACTGACCCTACGACTTCTCAGAGAGGAAGAAAAAAAGTTCACGTAATCATAGGTCCGAAAATGTTCAGTTACGGAATTATGGCTAGTAAAAGATTTCGCCTGAAATTTAGCAACTTCGCTAATATGAAGCCACTGCGAAACTTCGTTGTTATTAGTCTGGTGAATCGAATTAAACTATTTGCAGTAGTTTTCCAGAACATCCAGAGAACCAAAGACATAATTTCGTAAAATTTTTCATTTATTAACTAATTGGCCTTATTTGTTTCTTAAATTCCAGACAATTGCACAAAAGTTCTCAACAGAAGTTGTAGAGAATTTAATTTTGGAAAAAATGATGGTAATAACGTTGAATGTGTCAGATAATCTGCTTTTATTAATACCATGGCAGATACGAAACAAAACTACAATGGTTATTATGTGGTTTCATTTAAACACACTGTTTTCATGTTCTTTCACACAACAATACAGGAAACCAACTCGTTTCAAGGTCAGGAAACGACTGAAACAACTCACTAACTGTTGCCAACAATGAGATAAACGTTTCTACATTCTTAATGGAATTTAAACAAACTTACTCGTATAATAATCTTTGCTTCTCTGGATGTTCTGGGAAACTACTGCAGATTCATATCCGCGACATGTTTTATTAGATTCACCAGAGGAATAACAACAAAATAAACGGAAACTGTGCTTCACTTTAACCACGTACAGTTTTGCGATGGCTTCATTTTAGCGAAGTTGCCAAATTTCAGGCAGAAATCTTTTATTATCCCTAACTCCGTAACTTTAAATCAGTAAGTGGATCGAAACAGCATATCCAGACACTCCGGGATGATGAAGGCATTGAAACAGAGGACGACACGCGTAAAGCTGAAATACTAAACACCTTTTTCCAAAGCTGTTTCACAGAGGAAGACCGCACTGCAGTTCCTTCTCTAAATCCTCGCACGAACGAAAAAATGGCTGACATCGAAATAAGTGTCCAAGGAATAGAAAAGCAACTGGAATCACTCAACAGAGGAAAGTCCACTGGGCCTGACGGGATACCAATTCGATTCTACACAGAGTACGCGAAAGAACTTGCCCCCCTTCTAACAGCCGTGTACCGCAAGTCTCTAGAGGAACGGAAGGTTCCAAATGATTGGAAAAGAGCACAGGTAGTCCCAGTCTTCAAGAAGGGTCGTCGAGCAGATGCGCAAAACTATAGGCCTGTATCTCTGACGTCGATCTGTTGTAGAATTTTAGAACATGTTTTTTGCTCGAGTATCATGTCGTTTTTGGAAACCCAGAATCTACTATGTAGGAATCAACATGGATTCCGGAAACAGCGATCGTGTGAGACCCAACTCGCTTTATTTCTTCATGAGACCCAGAAAATATTAGATACAGGCTCCCAGGTAGATGCTATTTTTCTTGACTTCCGGAAGGCGTTCGATACAGTTCCGCACTGTCGCCTGATAAACAAAGTAAGAGCCTACGGAATATCAGACCAGCTGTGTGGCTGGATTGAAGAGTTTTTAGCAAACAGAACACAGCATGTTGTTATCAATGGAGAGGCGTCTACAGACGTTAAAGTAACCTTTGGCGTGCCACAGGGGAGTGTTATGGGACCATTGCTTTTCACAATATATATAAATGACCTAGTAGATAGTGTCGGAAATTCCATGCGGCTTTTCGCGGATGATGCTGTAATATACAGAGAAGTTGCAGCATTAGAAAATTGTAGCGAAATGCAGGAAGATCTGCAGCGGATAGCCACTTGGTGCAGGGAGTGGCAACTGACCCTTAACATAGACAAATGTAATGTATTGCGAATACATAGAATGAAGGATCCTTTATTGTAAGATTATATGATAGCGGAACAAACACTGGTAGCAGTTACTTCTGTAAAATATCTGGGAGTATGCGTGCAGAACGATTTGAAGTGGAATGATCATATAAAATTAATAGTCGGTAAGGCGGGTACCAGGTTGAGATTCATTGGGAGAGTCCTTAGAAAATGTAGTCCATCAACAAAAGAAGTGGCTTACAAAACACTCGTTCGACCTATACTTGAGTATTGCGCATCAGTGTGGGATCCGTACCAGATCGGGTTGACGGAGGAGATAGAGAAGATCCAAAGAAGAGCGGCGCGTTTCGTCACAGGGTTATTTGGTAGGCGTGATAGCGTTACGGAGATGTTTAGCAAACTCGAGTGGCAGACTCTGCAAGAGAGGCGCTCTGCATCGCGGTGAAGCTTGCTCGCCAGGTTTCGAGAGGGTGCGTTTCTGGATGAGGTATCGAATATATTGCTTCCCCCTACTTATACCTCCCGAGGAGATCACGAATGTAAAATTAGAGAGATTCGAGCGCGCACGGAGGCTTTCCGGCGGTCGTTCTTCTCGCGAACCGTACGCGACTGGAAGAGGAAAGAGAGGTAATGACAGTGGCACGTAAAGTGCCCTCCGCCACACACCGTTGGGTGGCTTGCAGAGTATAAATGTAGATGTAGAACTTAACCACTTGCGGAGCTACGTTTATATGAACTTTCTTCTTTAGTTTTACTTGTAGAAAAACATGTTAAAATATTTGTTTACCTTCGTGAATCACCCTGCATATTCTCCTTCACTATTTACAACTGTCTTCCAACGCTGGGTAACTTTTCGATTCTGCGACTGTAAAAAATCACGTGGTTTTCAATCCAAGAACTAGCCGAGTAATATTCAGAGCTTGTTTTCACCCGGATACTTATTTCCTTGAACGTCTTTCGACGGGGAACGGGAAAGGTGAGAATACCTGAGGGCAGAACATAAGACGAATACACAGTGGGTGCGGAATGACTTCCAAACCCAGCTCCTCTATAGCGTTTTTGTCAGACTAGCGGGCTGTGGGCGGCCGATATCTTGTTGGAGCGTCACTGCACGCACTCTTCCTGGTCGTTGTTCTAGGAGTGCGTCTGCAAGATGTGTCAGTCGTTGACAGCAAGTGTCAGCAGTGACGGTTACACGTCAGCGGAAGCAATTCGTAGTACACCACACCCTGCCTGTCCCACCAGATGCGTAACATTATCTTTTGTGGATGGAGGCAGATCTTTGTACAGGGAGTTACAGCTTCGTTTGGGCTCAACCACTCCTTTCTTTTCCTTGCGTCAGCATAAAGAGGCCATCTCTTGTCACCAGTAACGGTACGGGATAGGAATGGTCGGTGTTGCAACGCGAATTTCCGAACACCCTGCACATGAATGTCCAAAATGTCGGAAGTTCCATGAGACGTTTAGTGAATTGCACTGTTGTGTACGAGAAAATTGTAGCGAAATGCCTGCAGAGAATTTCCGGTTGACCCCTCACCACAAGCAAATGTAACGTACCGAGCACAAACAGACTATTGTGTGATTACGCCATTGCAGGCTCAGCCCTGCAAGCCGTAACACACACTAAATATCTGGGAGGATTCGTGAGGAGCTATTTGAAGTGGAACGGCCACATAGGACCAATCGCAAGAAAGGTAGTGATATTCGCCTGTAAAGGAGACCGCTTATAAATAATACGACCTATTCTCGGGTACTGCTCGAGCGTTTGGGATCCCTATCAGGTCGGATTGAGGGAGGACATGGAAGCAATTCAGAGGCGGGCTGCTAGATTTGTTACTGGTAGGTTTGGTCATCACGCGAGTGTTACGGAAACGCTTCAGGAACTCGGGTGGGAGTCTCTAGAGGAAAGGAGGCGTTCTTTTCGTGAATCGCTACTGAGGAAATTAACCCCAGGACGCCTATGGGAGGGGTTCGTTGAACCCACAATTTTTTTATGTCCCCTGGTTTTGCCCAAGTGACTTTCATACTACATATTCCCTTTGAGTTATTCTTTATTGGCTATTTTATGAAACGTTAGTGTCAATATATTTTATAGAAAATTCCTGCTTTGGAAGAAAAAATAATTAAACTTATTATGGGTCCAACAAATCCTCGCCTTAGGCGTCCATGCTATACAAAATTTCCCTTAGTACAATTTCGTATTTCTCATCTCTACAACAATGCAAGTTAGTTTCTTGTTGGTTGGTATTCCTGATATTCACAACAATCGGTTTACTTTGAGAGGAAGTGATTGCTGAGGTCAGTCAGGTGTTATTTATCTTGTAAACTTGCAGTGAGTTAGTGCAGTTCCGAACACGTAGGCCTCCAGTAACTTTGGTGTCCTACACAGCAAAAACGAAAGCAAGTAAAAACTTACTGATGTTGTCAACAATGCACCAAGATAAAGGCACTGTTGGAGAAGAGAAGAATAAAACAATGCACCAAGATAAAGGTACTGTTGGAGGAGAGAAGAATAAAACCGAGATAAATGTATATTATAATTCCACTAAAGGTGGAACTGATACCATTGATCAAATGGCGCGTTTGTACACCTGCAAGGGGGGAACAAAGAGATGGCCTCTATCTGCATTTTACTCTCTCATCGACATTTGTGCTATCGATGCAACCACCATATTCATCCAGCAACATCCAAGATGGAATGAAAAGAAACACAACAAGCGGAAACTTTATCTTCTGCAAGCTAGTTTGAAA
This sequence comes from Schistocerca cancellata, assembly GCF_023864275.1. NCBI lineage: Eukaryota > Metazoa > Arthropoda > Insecta > Orthoptera > Acrididae > Schistocerca > Schistocerca cancellata. The sequence continues at coordinate 15,211,102 of NC_064636.1, forward strand.
CTAGTAAAATTCCAGGTAGAAGAAAGAAGTGCCAAAGCAAGAGGGTTATCTAATCAAATTGTTCAATCAATCGAGACTATTCTACAAAAGAAAAATCAAAGAAGGGACAACAGAAGCATGTCAGCCTCCTGCAGGGAAAGGTCGGTGCCATATTTGTGTAAGAAAATATAAAACAAGTACAACAATGTAAGTAAACCAAAGCAGTATTGTGGACAGTGTCATAAACATGTGTGTAACACACATTCAGAAAAAATTGTGAAGTGTGTCTCTTGCCTTGAAGTTGAGAACTCAGAGTAGTCTATTGTATATGAACACATCCGTGTTTTGTATTGTAATATGCCACATTTTTATTCACTCCATCCAATATTTATAACAATCAACAACATTTATAAACCGATGCCTTAGTTAAAATACATAATTCAATTTTAAAAGTTGTAATTTTTCGTCAGTAAACTTACTTAATACCTGTGGGCTCGCCTAACCCCACCTTAGGCATCCAGGTTAGAAAAAAAGGCTTGGGCGTCCTAGGGTTAAGAGAATTAGCATTTGAGGCCGACTGCAGTACAATTTTACTGCCGCCAACTTACATTTCGCGGAAAGACCACAAAGATAAGAGAGATTAGGGCTCGTACAGAGGCATATAGGCAGTCATTTTCCCCTCGTTCTGTTTGGGAGTGGAACAGGGAGAGAAGATGCTAGTTGTGGTACAAGGTACCCTCCGCCACGCACCGTATGGTGGACCGCGGAGTATGAATGTAGATGTAGAAGTTCTCAGGACGTGTAGTCCACCTAAAAATAGGTATCTAAAAAAAAGAACACACACGACCAGCCAATACTTAAATGTTGCTCGACAATCTGACATCCTACCAGGTAGCACTGAAACAGGAAATCGAAAAGTTCCAAAGAAGAGCAGCACATTTCTCACACGTTCGTTCAGTAAGCTCGGAAGCGTCACAGTGATCATCCATCTCCAGTGGCATATGGTACAAGAGAGGTGTCCATCTCAGCGTATGGTTTAGCGCGAGAACTTCTGACCGTGTGCACATCTTGAAGAGCCGGACAATTTACACTCCTGGAAATGGAAAAAAGAACACATTGACACCGGTGTGTCAGACCCACCATATTTGCTCCGGACACTGCGAGAGGGCTGTACAAGCAATGATCACACGCACGGCACAGCGGACACACCAGGAACCGCGGTGTTGGCCGTCGAATGGCGCTAGCTGCGCAGCATTTGTGCACCGCCGCCGTCAGTGTCAGCCAGTTTGCCGTGGCATACGGAGCTCCATCGCAGTCTTTAACACTGGTAGCATGCCGCGACAGCGTGGACGTGAACCGTATGTGCAGTTGATGGACTTTGAGCGAGGGCGTATAGTGGGCATGCGGGAGGCCGGGTGGACGTACCGCCGAATTGCTCAGCACGTGGGGCGTGAGGTCTCCACAGTACATCGATGTTGTCGCCAGTGGTCGGCGGAAGGTGCACGTGCCCGTCGACCTGGGACCGGACCGCAGCGACGCACGGATGCACGCCAAGACCGTAGGATCCTACGCAGTGCCGTAGGGGACTGCACCGCCAATTCCCAGCAAATTAGGGACACTGTTGCTCCTGGGGTATCGGCGAGGACCATTCGCAACCGTCTCCATGAAGCTGGGCTACGGTCCCGCACACCGTTAGGCCGTCTTCCGCTCACGCCCCAACATCGTGCAGCCCGCCTCCAGTGGTGTCGCGACAGGCGTGAATGGAGGGACGAATGGAGACGTGTCGTCTTCAGCGATGAGAGTCGCTTCTGCCTCGGTGCCAATGATGGTCGTATGCGTGTTTGGCGGGCGCCGTGCAGGTGAGCGCCACAATCAGGACTGCATACGACCGAGGCACACAGGGCCAACACCCGGCATCATGGTGTGGGGAGCGATCTCCTACACTGGCCGTACACCACTGGTAATCGTCGAGGGGACACTGAATAGTGCACGGTACATCCAAACCGTCATCGAACCCATCGTTCTACCATTCCTAGACCGGCAAGGGAACTTGCTGTTCCAACAGGACAATGCACGTCCGCATGTATCCCGTGCCACCCAACGTGCTCTGGAAGGTGTAAGTCAACTACCCTGGCCAGCAAGATCTCCGGACCTGTCCCCCATTGAGCATGTTTGGGACTGGATGAAGCGTCGTCTCACGCGGTCTGCACGTCCAGCACGAACGCTAGTCCAACTGAGGCGCCAGGTGGAAATGGCATGGCAAGCCGTTCCACAGGACTACATCCAGCATCTCTACGATCGTCTCCATGGGAGAATAGCAGCCTGCATTGCTGCGAAAGGTGGATATACACTGTACTAGTGCCGACATTGTGCATGCTCTGTTGCCTGTGTCTATGTGCCTGTGGTTCTGTCAGTGTGATCATGTGATGTATCTTACCCCAGGAATGTGTCAATAAAGTTTCCCCTTCCTGGGACAATGAATTCACGGTGTTCTTATTTCAATTTCCAGGAGCGTATTTTTGCCGCCAACGTTCATTTCGCGGAAAGACCATGACTGTAAGGCTAAAGAGATCTGAGCGCACCCTGGGTGTAACCGACAATCTTTCTTCACGCACACCATCCGAAATGGGAACTGGAAAGCCGGCCGGTGTGGCCGAGCGGTTCTAGGCGCTACAGTCTGGAACCGCGCGACCGCGACGGTCGCAGGTTCGAATCCTGCCTCGGGCATGGATGTGTGTGATGTCCTTAGGTAAGTTAGGTTTAAGTAGTTCTAGGGGACTTGTGACCTCAGCAGTTAAGTCCCATAGTGCTCAGAGCCAAATTGGAACTGGAAACGGGGCAGTGAGAGAGTTTTACAAAGCACGCCGCGCCATCCACCATAAGCTGACTTGAGGATTGTGACTGTAGATGATGGGTTATCGCATCAGCGAATAATCTGAGGGATATGCAGAGGGGAAAAACGGTAGGGAGTGACAGAGATCAGAATATATCTAGCAAATAATTCAGGATGTTGGATGTATTTGATAGTCTGGAGTGAAGTGGTTGACGTAGGAGAGTACACGACTGGCCATTAAAACTGCTACACCACGAAGGTGACGTGCTACAGACGCGAAATTTTACCGACAGGAAGAATATGCTGTGATATGCAAATGATTAGCTTTTCAGAGCATTCACACAAGGTTGGCGCCGGTGGCGACACGTACAACGTGCTCACATGAGGAAAGTTTCCAACCGATTTCTCATACACAAACAGCACTTGACCGGCGTTGCCTGGTGAAACGTTGTTGTGATGGCTCGTGTAAGAAGGAGAAATGCGTACCGTCACGTTTCCGACTTTGATTGTAGCCTGTCGCGATTGCGGTTTATCGTATCGCGACATTGCTGCTCGCGTCGGTCGAGATCCAATGACTGTTAGCAGAATATGGAATCTGTGGGTTCAGGAGGGTAATACGGAACGCCGTGCTGGATCCCAACGGCCTCGTATCACTAGCAGTCGAGATGACAGGCATCTTATCCACACGGCTGTAACGGATCGTGCAGCCACGTCTCGATCCCTGAGTCAGCAGATGGGGACGTTTGCAAGACAACAACCACCTGCACCAACAGTTCGACGACGTTTGCAGCAGCACGGACTATCAGCTCGGAGACCGTGGCTGCGGTTACCCTTGACGCTGCATCACAGACAGGAGCGCCTGCGATGGTGTACTCGACGACGAACCTGGGTGCACGAATGGCGAAACGTCATTGTTTCGGACGAATCCAGGTTCTGTTTACAGCATCACGATGGTCGCATCCGTGTTTGGTGACATCGCAATGAACGCACATTGGAAGTGTGTATTCGTCGTCGCCATACTGGCGTATCACCCGGCGTGATGGTATGGGGTGCCATTAATTACACGTCTCGGTCACCTCTTGTTCGCATTGACGGCCGTTTGAACAGTGGACGTTACATTTCAGATGTGTTACGACCCGTGGCTCTACCCTTCATTCGATCCCTGTGAAACCCTACATTTCAGCAGGATAATGCACGACCGCACGTTGCAGGTCCTGTATGGGCCTTTCTGGATACAGAAAATGTTCGACTGCTGCCCTGGCCAGCACATTCTCCAGATCTGTCACCAACTGAAAACGTCTGGTCAATGGTGGGCGAGCAACTGGCTCGTCACAATACGCTAGTCACTACTCTCGATGAACTGTGGTATCGTGTTGAAGCTGCACGGGCAGCTGTACCTGTACACGCCATCCGAGCTCTGTTTGACTCAATGCCCAGGCGTATCGAGGCCGTTATTACGGCCGGAGGTGGTTCTGGGTGCTGATTTCTCACGATCTATGCACCCAAATTTCGTGAAAATGTAATCACATGTCAGTTCTAGTATAATATATTTGTCCAATGAATACCCGTTTATCATCTGCATTTCCTCTTGTTGTAGCAATTTTAATGGCCAGTAGTGTAATTCATGGCAGGCCGCTTCGTGTGTGTGTGTGTGTGTGTGTGTGTGTGTGTGTGTGTGAGAGAGAGAGAGAGAGAGAGAGAGAGATATTAGCACTGTTAATGGGGATACATTATTTAGACGAGCAGAAACGGCTGAATTTCCATGTCAGTAGGTTGAATCCTATACGGCGTCTGGTGTTCATGCGCTAGCACTTACATTTCCACGTAATTGCGGACAGAAAAAAAAGGCGGACAACCTTGTTAAGCTGCGTTGTGCCTAACGAAAATTAAAAATTCATTCCCCTCTTAGTCCCTGTCTGCGTTAAGCCCTCTGACCATTAACTTCTTAGCCTGAAATGCGGTGAATAATTGAAGAGCAGGGTAATTTTTCACTCCCCAGCGAAGTTGGCGCTGATTTGAAACTTCCTGCCAGCAAGGTCCGGGGTTCGAGGCCCCATGCGGCACGCAGTTTTAATGTACCAGGAACTTGCAAGTAACACAATATTTTGACACTTATGAGCTCCTATTGCTGGACATATGGAGCTCACGACGCAAGTGGAAACTTAACGCGAATCGCTGAGACTGGAAATTGAACGTGCTTTCTCGATATTTCTCCAAGGCCTACGTGCTATGTCGTTCTCACAAAGGCAGAATTCTCCACTGGGAATCCCAGTACCTCCTCTCACCCTGACATAAAACTCTACAACTACACGCTACACTCTCGAAACTGCGGCATATTTATTAGATGAGGACGTTTCTCCATTATCAATGAAATTTGCCAACAGCCGTGCAACTAAGATTTTATTTTATTTTAACTACCAGTTTCGGCATTCCACTACGCCATCTTCAGACCAAAAAAGCAACCCTGAAAAATAAACGATAATGCCACACAGAGCTATATATCCCTGGACGTCGTGAGTACGTGGCTCTGTACGACAACAGCACTTATTTTTTAGAGTTGCATATGGGACCTGAAGATGGCATAGTGGTGCCGAAACTGGTAGTCAAATTAAAATAAAGTCACATCTCAATTACTGAGCATTACTGAGCGGGATGGCACAGAGGCTAGCACACTGGACTCGGATACGGGAGGACGACGGTTCAATCCCGCGACTGGTCATCCTGATTTAGGTTTTCCGCGATACCCCTAAATCGATTCAGTCAAATTCCGGGATCGTTACTGTGAAAGGGTACGGAGACTTCGCTGTTGGGTCCCTTCCCCCAAATCAACCAACCAACCATCTGTTTGTTGTCGCCCCTCTTCAACCATCTGTTTGCTCTGCTCATTCATTGAAGTCACTGCTATAGTTTTCCTCTACACCCACATCGATACTATGTGAATCACATTTAAGTGCCTGGCAGAGGACTCGTTGAACAACTTTCACAATTGCCTATTATTCCAATCCTGTATACTGCTGGAAAGAACGAGCTCTGATTTCCCTTCCCTCAGTTTATCATTGTAATCGTTTCTCCCTATGTAGGTCGGTGTCAAAAAAATATTTCCGCATTCGGAGGAGAAAATTCGCGATTGGAATTTCATGATAAGATTCCACTGCAACGAAAAACGACTGCCTTTCTTTTAATGTCGTCCACCCGAAATCCTGTATCATTTCTGTGACACTATTTTTTGCTTTTCTTTTTTTTTTTTTTTTTTTTTTTTTTGCTACTTGGGGAGCAAAATAACTGATGATGGTCGAAGTAGAGTGGATATAAAATGTAGAATGGCAATGGCAAGGAAAGCGTTTCTGAAGAAGAAAAATTTGTTAACGTCAAATATAGATTTAAGTGTCAGGAAGTCATTTCTGAAAGTATTTGTATGGAGTGTGGCCATGTATGGAAGTGAAACATGAACGATAAATAATTCGGACAAGAAGAGAATAGAAGCTTTCGAAATGTGGTGCTACAGAAGAATGCTGAAGATTAGATGGGTAGATCACATAACTAATGAGGAGGTATTGAATAGGATTGGGGAGAAGTTTGTGGCACAACTTGAGTAGAAGAAGGGATCGGTTGGTAGCACATGTGTTGAGGCATCAAGGGATCGCCAATTTAGTATTGGAGGGCAGCGTGGAAGGTAAAAATCGTAGAGGGAGACCAAGAGATGAATACACTAAGCAGATGGAGAGCTGCATCAAACCAGTCTCAGGACTGAAGACCACAACAACAAATCTCTCCCCTATTTCGCGATAGTACAAAACGTGCTGCCCTTCTTTGATCTTTTTCGATGTACTCCGTCAGTCCTACCTGGTAAGGATCCCACACCGCGCAGCAGTATTCTAAAAGAGGACGGGCAAGCGTAGTGTAGGCAGTCTCCTTAGTAGGTCAGTTACATTTTCTAAGTGTCCTGCCAATAAAACGCAGTCTTTGGTTTGCCTTCCCCACAACATTATCTGTGTGTTTCTTCCAATTTAAGTTGTTCGTAATTGTAACACCTAGGTATTTAGTTGAATTTACAGCTTTTAGATTAGACTGATTTATCGCGTAACCGAAGTTTAACGGATAGCTTTCAGCACTCATGTGGATGACCTCAAACTTTCCGTTATTTAGGGTCAATTTCCAATTTTCCCACCATACACATACCTTTTGTAAATAGTTGGGCAATTTGCTTTTGATCTTCTGATCACTTTATTAGTCGATAAACGACTGTGTCATCTGCAAACAACTGAAGACGGCTACTCAGATTGTCTCCCATATCGTTTATATAGATAAGCAAGAGCAAACGGTCTGTAACACTACATTGGGGAACGCGAAAAATCACTTCCGTTTAACTCGATGACTTTCCGTCAGTTGCTACGAGCTGTGACCTCTCTGACAGGAAATCACGCATCCGGTCACAGAACTGAGACGATATTCCACAAGCAGACAATTTCACTTCAAGCCGCTTGTGGTGAAACAGTGCCAAAAGCCTCCCGAAAATCCAGAAATACGGAATCGATTTGAAGTGTCTTGGCAATAGTACTGAACACTTCGTGCCGGTAAAGAGCTAGTTGTGTTTCAAAAGAAAGATGTTTTCTAAATCCGTGTTGACTGTGAGTTAATAGACCATTTTCTTCGAGGTAATTCATAATCTTAGAACAGAATATACACTCCTGGAAATTGAAATAAGAACACCGTGAATTCATTGTCCCAGGAAGGGGAAACTATTGACACATTCCTGGGGTCAGATACATGACATGATCACACTGACAGAACCACAGGCATATAGACACAGGCAACAGAGCATGCACAATGTCGGCACTAGTACAGTGTATATCCACCTTTCGCAGCAATGCAGGCTGCTATTCTCCCATGGAGACGATCGTAGAGATGCTGGATGTAGTCCTGTGGAACGGCTTGCCATGCCATTTCCACCTGGCGCCTCAGTTGGACCAGCGTTCGTGCTGGACGTGCAGACCGCGTGAGACGACGCTTCATCCAGTCCCAAACATGCTCAATGGGGGACAGATCCGGAGATCTTGCTGGCCAGGGTAGTTGACTTACACCTTCTAGAGCACGTTGGGTGGCACGCGATACATGCGGACGTGCATTGTCCTGTTGGAACAGCAAGTTCCCTTGCCGGTCTAGGAATGGTAGAACTATGGGTTCGATGACGGTTTGGATGTACCGTGCACTATTCAGTGTCCCCTCGACGATCACCAGTGGTGTACGGCCAGTGTAGGAGATCGCTCCCCACACCACGATGATGCCGGGTGTTGGCCCTGTGTGCCTCGGTCGTATGCAGTCCTGGTTGTGGCGCACACCTGCACGGCGCCAAACACGCATACGACCATCATTGGCACCGAGGCAGAAGCGACTCTCATCGCTGAAGACGACACGTCTCCATTCGTCCCTCCATTCACGCCTGTCGCGACACCACTGGAGGCGGGCTGCACGATGTTGGGACGTGAGCGGAAGACGGCCTAACGGTGTGCGGGACCGTAGCCCAGCTTCATGGAGACGGTTGCGAATGGTCCTCGCCGATACCCCAGGAGCAACAGTGTCCCTAATTTGCTGGGAAGTGGCGGTGCGGTCCCCTACGGCACTGCGTAGGATCCTACGGTCTTGGCGTGCATCCGTGCGTCGCTGCGGTCCGGTCCCAGGTCGACGGGCACGTGCACCTTCCGCCGACCACTGGCGACAACATCGATGTACTGTGGAGACCTCACGCCCCACGTGTTGAGCAATTCGGCGGTACGTCCACCCGGCCTTCCGCATGCCCACTATACGCCCTCGCTCAAAGTCCGTCAACTGCACATACGGTTCACGTCCACGCTGTCGCGGCATGCTACCAGTGTTAAAGACTGCGATGGAGCTCCGTATGCCACGGCAAACTGGCTGACACTGACGGCGGCGGTGCACAAATGCTGCGCAGCTAGCGCCATTCGACGGCCAACACCGCGGTTCCTGGTGTGTCCGCTGTGCCGTGCGTGTGATCATTGCTTGTACAGCCCTCTCGCAGTGTCCGGAGCAAGTATGGTGGGTCTGACACACCGGTGTCAATGTGTTCTTTTTTCCATTTCCAGGAGTGTATGTTCCAAAATCCTGCTGCATATCGACGTTAATGATATGGGCCTGTAATTTAGTATATTGCTCCTACTATCCTTCCTGAATATTGATCTGACCCGTGCAACTTTCCAGTCTTCGGGTACGGATCTTTCGTTGAGCAAACTGTTGTATGTGATTGTTAAGTACGGAGCTATTGTATCGGCATACTCTGTTAAGGAACCTGACTGGTATACAGTCCGGACCAGAAGACGTCCTTTTATTCATTCTACGAATGCACTGTGCTGCCACAGCAGACACACATACTGTTCCAGAATGAGGTTTTCACTCTGCAGCGGAGTGTGCGCTGATATGAAACTTCCTGGCAGATTAAAACTGTGTGCCCGACCGAGACTCGAACTCGAGACCTTTGCCTATTCGCGGGCAAGTGCTCTACCATCTGAGCTACCGAAGCACGACTCACGCCCGGTACTCAGAGCTTTACTTCTGCCAGTATCTCGTCTCCTACCTTCCAAACTTTACAGAAGCTCTCCTGCGAACCAAGGCAAAGGTCCCGAGTTCGAGTCTCGGTCGGGCACACAGTTTTAATCTGCCAGGAAGTGACACATACTGTTGCATAGTAACTGTTTGTCTGGCAACAATTTTTCAAATGTATCGTTTTCCTTTAAAAATATCAACATATGCAAAAACATATCAAAAAATAGCAGTAGTGAAGGTGATCAATGTAACTTGCTTTTGCTCGATTCCTGGTCTGCGTATAAAAATCGTACTCCTTTAGAGCGAACTGTCCCTCCTGGTAAGTGTGTGACATTGCTATTCCCAGCACGTGGAAGCACTCGACAAATTCAGCCTCTGGATGTGTTATTTATTTTTTTCCGTGCTTACGAAACGTATTACCACGCTGTCTGCAGCTACGCCTTAAAGCATAGCAATTTTTCACCATAAGCTCCAAGAAAGATTGTTTCTCATTCCACCATTTCTCATCACCCCGTTACACCAATATGATTGTACGAGGTGCTTTCAAGTTCTAAGGCCTCCGATTTTTTTTCTCCGGACTGGAAAGAGATAGAAACATGCGCATTGTTTTAGAATGAGGCCGCGTTCATTGTCAATACATCCCAGAGATGGCAGCACCGTACGGCAGATGGAATTTTACCGCCAGTGGCGAGAATGAGAACTGTTTTAAATACTTAAAATGGCGACGTTTTCCTTACTTGAACAGCGTGCAAACATTCGTTTTCTGAATTTGCGTGGTGTGAAACCAACTGAAATTCATCGACAGTTGAAGGAGACATGTGGTGACGGAGTTAAGGATGTGTCGAAATTGCGTTCGTGGGTGCGACAGTTTAATGAAGGCAGAACATCGTGTGACAACAAACCGAAACAACCTCGGGCTCGCACAAGCCGGTCTGACGACACGATCGAGAAAGTGGAGAGAACTGTTTTGGGGGATCGCCGAATGACTGTCGAACAGATCGCCTCCAGAGTTGGCATTTCTGTGGGTTCTGTGCACACAATCCTGCACGACGACCTGAAAATGCGAAAAGTGTCATCCAGGTGGGTGCCACGAATGCTGACGGACGATCACACGGCTGCCCGTGTGGCACGTTGCCGGGCAATGTTGACGCGCAACGGCAGCACGAATGGGACTTTCTTTTCGTCGGTTGTGACAATGGATGAGACGTGGATGCCATTTTTCAATCCAGAAACAAAGCGCCAGTCGGCTCAATGGAAGCACACAGATTCACCGCCACCAAAAAAAATTTCGGGTAACCGCCAGTGCTGAAAAAATGATGGTGTCCATGTTCTGGGACACCGAGGGCGTAATCTTTACCCATTGCGTTCCAAAGGGCACTACGGTAACAGGTGCATCCTACGAAAATGTTTTGAACAACAAATTCCTTCCTGCACTGCAACAAAAACGTCCGGGAAGGGCTGCGCGTGTGCTGTTTCACCGAGACAACGCACCCGCACATCGAGCTAACGTTACGCAACAGTTTCTTCGTGATAACAACTTTGAAGTGATTCCTCGTGCTCCCTACTCACCTGACCTGGCTCCTAGTGACTTTTGGCTTTTTCCCAACAACGAAAGACACTCTCCGTGGCCGCACATTCACCAGCCGTGCTGCTATTGACTCAGCGATTTTCCAGTGGTCAAAACAGACTCCTAAAGAAGCCTTCGCCGCTGCCACGGAATCGTGGCGTCAGCGTCGTGAAAAATGTGTACGTCTGCAGGGCGATTACGTCGAGAAGTAACGCCAGTTTCATCGATTTCGGGTGAGTAGTTAATTAGAAAAAAAAAAATTGGGAGGTCTTAGAACTTGAATGCACCTCGTATATGCATTTTTTTTTAAAGTAGTGGATATCTAGCTGAACGCCCTCCGCGGTTTGTAACTCCCAAGGACTTCGCCTTCGATCTCGATGGTGCGAACCTTCGTGATCACCGTGACACGTCGTTTTTCATTCCGTGTTCACGGTGCAAGTGAATGGTTTATTTCGAACTTTTCTGGAATGTCGACGATGTCCATTTTGTGAAGTGTAATACGTACATCCTACAGAAGGCCGAGACATTCGTTTTCCGTCGCCCTCTTCGTGCACGTGGTGGGCCATTAGCAGCTGGTATCTTTCCTGCCGTAACTGTTGACGCGACGCTTTCAAGTGTACCTTAGTAAAACTAAACTTCCGATCTCGCATTGAAGAGGTTCCACGTCACATGTACTTACTGTGCAGTGGTGTTGAGAATCTTCAATGGTTTGGCTCTCTGCACCGGAAGAGGCATTACCGTCGCAGGACTATACGCGTACATGCGTGCACGCACGCACACACACACACACACACACACACACACACACACACGAGCGCGTAGTGGCTTCATTGGCAACGGTATTATCTCGCAGCCTCACGCAAATTGGGCCCCACAGAATTATAATTAGCGCGACCCCTAGCGGAGCGGCCAAACTCGGGCAATTTTCCGGGCTTGTGCCGCAACAAACGTGGGCGGGTCCGGATTCGCCAGTCGTGCGTAATTGCCGCCGCTGCGCCGCTAACAATTTGGCTGCTGATGATTCCGGACGTGGAGCGCTACCGAAACGTCATTACCGTCTCATTATACGCAAACGAGCTGTCGCGATATGGCCTACATGGCAAGTGGCACGCGCGTATAATCAAAACAAGGGCTTCACTTTTCTAAAAAAGCCTTCATTATGACGGAGCGCATTTCGAAATAATACTACTGTCAATTAGGCTTGCATTTACACTGGTCAGCACTCAAAATCTATCGCGGACAACACGTGTCCTGAATTCGTCGTTAGGAGGTGCGCGGAAAAACTGTTGGACATGTGGCTGCGGAAAATGGTTCAAATGGCTTACTATGGGACTTAACATCTGAGGTCATCAGTCCCCTAGAACTTAGATCTACTTAAACCTAACTAACCTGAGGACATCACACACATCCATGCCCGAGGCAGGATTCGAACCTGCGACCGTAGCAGTCGCGCGCTTCCGGACTGAAGCGCCTCGAACCGCTCGGCCACTGCAGCCGGCACACATTTGGCCAGTGAGTGCTTTTATCTTCGTACCTACAGCTTTCTAATCGATACTTTTCAATCGATATCTTTTCTCCTACGTGTACTGTATCAGTAAAAACCCTTCCCCAGCACCGGCCGTAGTGGCCGAGCGGTTCTAGGCGCTACAGTCTGGAACCGCGCGACCGCTGCGTTCGCAGGTTCGAATCCTGCCTCGGGAATGGATGTGTGTGATGTCCTTAGGTTAGTTAGCTGTAAGTAGTTCTTAGTTCTAGGGGACTGATGACCTCAGCAGTTAGTGCTCGGAGCCATTTTGAACCATCCCCAGCGCCAGTCGTTTAAAGTATCGAACCTCCAACAGCTTAAAACGTGCCATCACTTACGGTCCGAAATATCTGACGTTAAGCTTGCACAACTTCTATGCTTGAAGACGAAAATATCGTTTCATCACCAAACGGTTCGAAATGTCCTAATGTGTGTGAAATCTTATGGGACTTAACGGCATAGGTCATCAGTCCCTAAGCTTACACACTACTTAATCTACAGTTTCCTAAGGACAAACACACACACACATCCATGCCCAAGGGAGGATTCGAACCCCCGCCGGGACCAGCCGCACAGTCCGTGACTGCAGCGACCAAATGGTTACTCAGCTATTTGTAATACATCTACATCCATACTCCGCAAGCCACCTGACGGTGTGTGGCGGAGGGTACCTTGAGTACCTCTGTCGGTCCTCCCTTCTATTCCAGTCTCGTATTGTTCGTGGAAAGAAGGATTGTCGGTACGCCTCTGTGTGGGCTCTAATCTCTCTGATTTTATCCTCACGGTCTCTTCGCTAGATATACGTAAGAGGAAGCAATATACTGCTCGACTCCTCGGTGAAGGTATGTTCTCGATACTTGAACAAAAGCCCGTACAGAGCTACTGAGCCGGCCGCGGTGGTCTAGCGGTTCTAGGCGCTCAGTCCGGAACCGCGCGACTCCTACGGTCGCAGGTTCGAATTCTGCCTCGGGCATGGATGTGTGTGAAGTCCTTAGGTTAGTTAGGTTTAAGTAGTTCTAAGTTCTAGGGGACTGATGACCACAGATGTTAAGTCCCATTGTGCTCAGAGCCATTAGAACCATTTCGAGCTACTGAGCGTCTCTCCTGCAGAGTCTTCCACTGGAGTTTATCTGTCATCTCCGTAACGCTTTCGCGATTACTAAATGATCCTGTAACGAAGCGCGCTGCTCTCCGTCGGATCTTCTCCATCTCTTCTATCAACCCTATCTGGTACGGATCCCACACTGCTGAGAAGTATTCGAGCAGTGGGCGAACAAGCGTACTGTAACCTACTTCCTTTGTTTTCGGATTTTTATTTCCTTAGGACTCTTCCAATGAATGTCTGGCATATGCTTTACCGACAATCATCTTTATATAGTCATTCCATTTTAAATCACTTCTAATGGGTAGTCCCAGTTAATTTATGGAATTAACTGCTTCCAGTTGCTGACCTGTTATATTGTAGCTAAATGATAAAGGATCTTTCTTTCTACGTATTCGCAGCACATTGCACTTGCCTACATTGAGACATTGTTAGAACCTCTCGATATACCACAGCATCATCCGCAAAAAGCCTCAGTGAACTTCCGATGTAATGCACAAGGTCATTTATGTATATTGTGAATAGCAACGGTCCTATGACACTCCCCTGCGGCACACCTGAAATCACTTTTACTTCGGAAGACTTCTCTCCATTGAGAATGACATGCTGCGTTCTGTTATCTAGGAACTCTTCAATCCAATCACACAATTGGTCTGATAGTCCATATGCTCTTACTTTGTTCATGAAACGACTGTGGGGAACTGTATCGAACGCCTTGCGGAAGTCGAGAAACACGGCATCCACCTGGGAACCCGTGTATATGGCCCTCTGAGTCTCGTGGACGAATAGCGCGAGCTGGGTTTCACACGATCGTCTTTTTCGAAACCCATGCTGATTCCTACACAGTAGATTTCTAGTCTCCAGAAAAGTCATTACACTCGAACTTAATACAGGGTGTCCCACTCAAACCTCCCTGATTTCAAGTACCCAGGAGAGAAAAACTACAGTAGATACGACAATGAAAAATGCACCGCGCTGTAGAGCATCTCAAAGAATTTATATTTATCATCAGTACACCTCTACATGTGAACCATTTGTAGCACGAAGAATATCGGGTCAGTTTGGATTCCGTAGAAATGTTGGAACACGTGAGGCAATACTGACCTTACGACTAACCTTGGAAGAAAGATTAAGAAAAGGCAAACCTACGTTTCTAGCATTTGTAGACTTAGAGAAAGCTTTTGACAATGTTGACTGGAATACTCTCTTTCAAATTCTGAAGGTGGCAGGGGTAAAATACAGGGAGCGAAAGGCTATTTACAATTTGTACAGAAACCAGATGGCAGTTATAAGAGTCGAGGGGCATGAAAGGGAAGCAGTGGTTGGGAAAGCAGTGAGACAGGGTTGTAGCCTCTCCCCGATGTTATTCAATCTGTATGTTGAGCAAGCAGTAAAGGAAACAAAAGAAAAATTCGGAGTAGGTATTAAAATTCATGGAGAAGAAGTAAAGACTTTGAGGTTCGCCGATGACATTGTAATTCTGTCAGAGACAGCAAAGGACTTGGAAGAGCAGTTGAACGGAATGGACAGTGTCTTGAAAGGAGGATATAAGATGAACATCAACAAAAGCAAAACGAGCATAATGGAATGTAGTCAAATTAAGTCGGGTGATGCTGAGGGAATTAGATTAGGAAATGGGACACTTAAAGTAGTAAAGGAGTTTTGCTATTTAGGGAGTAAAATAACCGATGATGGTCGAAGTAGAGAGGATATAAAATGTAGACTGGCAATGGCAAGGAAAGCGTTTCTGAAGAAGAGGAATTTGTTAACATCGAGTATAGATTTAGGTGTCAGGAAGTCGTTTCTGAAAGTATTTGTATGGAGTGTAGCCATGTATGGAAGTGAGACATGGACGATAACTAGTTTGGACAAGAAGAGAATAGAAGCTTTCGAAATGTAGTGCTACAAAAGAATGCTGAAGATAAGGTGGGTAGATGACGTAACTAATGAGAAGGTATTGAATAGGATTGGGGAGAAGAGAAGTTTGTGGCACAACTAGACTAGAAGAAGGGATCGGTTGGTAGGACATGTTCTGAGGCATCGAGGGATCACAAATTTAGCATTGGAGGGCAGCGTGGAGGGTAAAAATCGTAGAGGGAGACCAAGAGATCAATACACTAAGCAGATTCAGAAAGATGTAGGCTGCAGTAGGTACTGGGAGATGAAGAAGCTTGCACAGGATAGAGTAGCATGGAGAGCTGCATCAAACCAGTCTCAGGACTGAAGACCAGAACAACAACAACATTCAATTGCTTACCAAGTTCTTTGTAACATTCCGTCTGTTACTGCTGCAATCCCATTAGTGATACAATGTCGCAAGATACGAATATCGTCCACTTTGGTCGCACACAAACAGTCCTTGACGACTCGCCGCATGAAGAAATCAAGCGTTCTTTCTCAGAACATGTTGTTGTTGTTGTGGTCTTCAGTCCTGAGACTGGTTTGATGCAGCTCTCCATGCTACTCTATCCTGTGCAAGCTTCTTCATCTCCCAGTACCTAATGCAAAACACATCCTTCTCAATCTGTTTAGTGTATTCATCTCTTGGTCTCCCTCTACGATTTTTACGCCACACGCTGATCTCCAATACTAAATTGGTGATCCCTTGATGCCTCAGAACATGTCCTACCAACCGATCCCTTCTAGTCAAGTTCTGCCACAAACTTCTCTTCTCCCCAGTCCTCTTCAACACTTCCTCATTAGTTATGTGATCTACCCATGTAATCTTCAGCATCCTTCTGTAGCACCACATTTCGAAAGCTTCTATTCTCTTTTTGTCTGAACTGTTTATCGCCCACGTTTCACTTCCATACATAACTACACTCCGTACAAATACTTTCAGAAACGACTTCCTGACACTTAAATCTATACTCGATCACATTTATTGTAAAAGAGTCAGACTTTGGTGACAATATACACTCCTGGTAATTGAAATAAGAACACCGTGAATTCATTGTCCCAGGAAGGGGAAACTTTATTGACACATTCCTGGGGTCAGATACATCACATGATCACACTGACAGAACCACAGGCACATAGACACAGGCAACAGAGCATGCACAATGTCGGCACTAGTACAGTGTATATCCACCTTTCGCAGCAATGCAGGCTGCTATTCTCCCATGGAGACGATCGTAGAGATGCCGGATGTAGTCCTGTGGAACGGCTTGCCATGCCATTTCCACCTGGCGCCTCAGTTGGACCAGCGTTCGTGCTGGACGTGCAGACCGCGTGAGACGACGCTTCATCCAGTCCCAAACATGCTCAATGGGGGACAGATCCGGAGATCTTGCTGGCCAGGGTAGTTGACTTACACCTTCTAGAGCACGTCGGGTGGCACGGGATACATGCGGACGTGCATTGTCCTGTTGGAACAGCAAGTTCCCTTGCCGGTCTAGGAATGGTAGAACGACGGGTTCGATGACGGTTTGGATGTACCGTGCACTATTCAGTGTCCCGTCGACGATCACCAGTGGTGTACGGCCAGTGTAGGAGATCGCTCCCCACACCATGATGCCGGGTGTTGGCCCTGTGTGCCTCGGTCGTATGCAGCCCTGATTGTGGCGGTCACCTGCACGGCGCCAAACACGCATACGACCATCATTGGCGCCAAGGCAGAAGCGACTCTCAACGACCATCATTGGCACCAAGGCAGAAGCGACTCTCATCGCTGAAGACGACACGTCTCCATTCGTCCCTCCATTCACGCCTGTCGCGACACCACTGGAGGCGGGCTGCACGATGTTGGGGCGTGAGCGGAAGACGGCCTAACGGTGTGCGGGACCGTAGCCCAGCTTCATGGAGACGGTTGCGAATGGTCCTCGCCGATACCCCAGGAGCAACAGTGTCCCTAATTTGCTGGGAAGTGGCGGTGCGGTCCCCTACGGCACTGCGTAGGATCCTACGGTCTTGGCGTGCATCCGTGCGTCGCTGCGGTCCGGTCCCAGGTCGACGGGCACGTGCACCTTCCGCCGACCACTGGCGACAACATCGATGTACTGTGGAGACCTCACGCCCCACGTGTTGAGCAATTCGGCGGTACGTCCACCCGGCCTCCCGCATGCCCACTATACGCCCTCGCTCAAAGTCCGTCAACTGCACATACGGTTCACGTCCACGCTGTCGCGGCATGCTACCAGTGTTAAAGACTGCGATGGAGCTCCGTATGCCATCGGCAAACTGGCTGACACTGACGGCGGCGGTGCACAAATTCTGCGCAGCTAGCGCCATTCGACGGCCAACACCGCGGTTCCTGGTGTGTCCGCTGTGCCGTGCGTGTGATCATTGCTTGTACAGCCCTCTCGCAGTGTCCGGAGCAAGTATGGTGGGTCTGACACACCGGTGTCAATGTGTTCTTTTTTCCATTTCCAGGAGTGTATTTGGCTATGCCTAAACGAAAGTGTACATTTTCTGATGTCCGTACCTGCAAATATCCGGCTTTCAAGAAAGGGAGAAATGAATTTGAAGCGGAATGAAAGATATGTGGAGCTGGAACGTACGTCTCAGTGGCCAATAAAGGTAAGAAATAACTCGACAGATTAAATGTCACGGTTTTATTTCATTGTTTCATAGTCATTCAATTTATTTGTATTTGGAAGGTTGAAGTGCAGTTTACATGTCGTCATTAACTGCTTGAGTTGTAGATGTTGGTAGCGGTGCGTCGAATGAAGGGAGGTGAATGGTTTTACGTTTTCTGCTTTGTAAACAATTCCGTTTTGTTGACATAACAAAACAATTGACGCCACACTGTCACCACAATCAATGTTTTTAATTTTTTTTATATTGCTCAGTCAACCACGATCTGACCATCAGTAACAATTGACAACTAGTTTTAATTCCCGGCAGAAACGCGCAATCTTATTGGCTGCCTGAACGCTATAAAACGAAATGCATGTTGCTTTGTCACTGAAATGTTAAATTTATTGCACAGGTGGCCAAGATCTTGAGCATCGCATTGATGTGTCCTCTTTTTTTCTTCCTTTGTCCTCCTTTTTGAAGCTGTTTGTCCTCCTTTTTAAACAATTGCATGTGGTGACCCTACCTATCCACGAACTTGCGAACAGCCGTTGACCAATGCGGAGGAGTTCCATCCCGTTGAAAAATGATCTGAGGGCACACAAACTGCTCCACCATGTCCAGATACACTCACCCACTCACTTGTTTGTTCCGGAGAGAAGAACGGTCCAACAATCCCGCCGTGCATTAGCCCGCACCAGACGTTTAGGCCTTACGGTAAGGGGTGCTATTGTGTACAACATCAAGTCACAGTTGATGGATGTCCAGCGCACCGTGACCTGCGTGACCTACGTCGATGAAACCCAGCCACACACTTTCTGCACGAAACCCCAGTCGCAATTTTCCAGCAAGACAACGCACGACCACGTGTCGCTGCACGGACACGTGGCTCTCGGGCTCACAGCAGGTCAACCTTCTGCCCTAGCGCGCCAGATCGGTGTGCGGACATTTGCCACGCCGGACATTTGCCTGCTCCGAAATGTTGGGTCGCTTGTCTCTCTCGCCCCCCCCCCCCCCCCCCCCCCAGCGCTGTCGCGCAATAAAGGTACTTACTGATTACTGAACCTTTCCGCTGGTTTACTTAACATAGGACCGCAATCTCTCTGGATTTTCCGCCACATTTCTAGAGAGACTTTCATTGTGGAAACAATTATATGCATCTCGCATTAAAATCTGCACCAAATTTCGAGCCTCAGTAAAACTTCGCCAGTCTTGGAGATTTAGCGTTCGTCTACATCAGGGGTCTCCAAACGTTTTAGTCTGCGGGCGAAATTGACTCCTCCACGAAGTCATAAGGGCCAAGATCTACCTAGTGGGATTAAAGCACAGTATCACTCCACGATCACCGTAATGTAAGGCTAAAGGAAAGAAGAAATCGCAAAAATCTAAGGTTGTGGAAATAGCTAGCACTGAAACGAACTACGATTTTTATTTAACTACATAATTTTGATCGGGGGACGTACCTGACCGAATTTCTGGCATATTTTATTCTGGCGAATTTCACCGACAAAAAAAGTATGTCACTGCACATTCTTCACGAAAGCGTCCTGCAAAGTTAACGAAATCTCAAAATCATTGTTAGCAACACTATTACTACAAGACGTAACAGAGGTAGAGTACGTCAACGCATTGTTGTTTCAAGCGGCGCAACAATAAGTTTAGTTATGTAGCGAGTAGCAGAGCCAGAGCATATATTTGATAGTTATGCGCTGTACTAGTAGGTGCGGGACAATTCAGAGTTTGAATTCGAAGAGACAAGGAAAATCTGAAAATCGAAATACGTAAAGAAAGTTGCTTAAGAAGCATCTCCCATAATGATTGATTACTAAGTCTAGTCGCCGAAATGGCGTCCATTTGAAAGAATTGCACCAGACTCGTGAGTAGAATAAAATGCAAAGAATGTTTTTTACTTAAAATGTTTTCGCCAAACTAGTCTGTTCACCGTTCTTTTTTTTTCTACTATCGCACGGAGGATGGTCTGTCTGTTTATTGTGGATAGCCACAAGTTTAACCATGACCTTCCGCTTTGTAAAGACAGAGCTCCGACAATGTCGCGGTGTATTGGTCGCGATAGGCCTCGGAACTGAGTTGTTGGCAGGATAGGTTGTACCTCAAATATTTGGCGGGCCGGATACCAGGGATGTCCAGCCAGCTAACGCGCGCCGGTTTCGGCCCGCTGCTCATACTTTGGACACTAGAGATGGGCAAACTGAAACACGTAACTGTTTCGAAACAAATGAAACAGTACAATGTAATGTTTCGATACGCTGTTTCGAAACAGTGAAACAGTTTGTGTTTTGTAATCTAATAAACCTAGACATTTTATCATCTTGAATGTCTACTGTATAGGTATGTCCATATACACACAAATGAGGTGCGAGAGCGCTAATCATATCGCAGAAAGTATGAAACTATCACTTAGGCGTCTTGGCAGTTTCGTATTTCATGCAGCAAATACGCTGCTTTCGTGTCGTGTGGCTTTCATACTTTTCAATTGGCTGAGGACAGCCATAGCTGAAGACAGAAGAACCACCACGAACGGAACTGGAGGTGGGAGCAAACTGCAGAAACACACATTCCGTTAGTATGGGTAATATACCCATCCTGCTAGTTTCCATCTACACAAAGGGAATCGTTGTGGATAATAGGCACAGTTACTATAGACTCACAAATAATGCCAAATAATTCGAATAAATAACGAAATATAACAGAAAAAATTTTGTCTTTCAGGGTGTTTCGAACCGTTACTATAAGTTCACCATGCTTCCCAGCCCTTCCCGTTCACCATTACACTATCAGTGATATGTCAAACAGATTGCTTGCAATTATACCTACATCAGATTTATGTATATGTCTAATAACTGTCACTCTACGCCTTTTTTTATTCGAAATGTTGTAGTCTTACTTGCGTTTCTTAATATGATTACTGTACTTGAACAGAGAAGCGTATGTTATAAAAAAAGTTTAATTTAACTGAATGATTTTCACTTATTTATTATTTTGAATGTGAATAGTATGCGTTGTTTTGTTGTTTGGTTAGTGTTTATAAAGCAGATGTTACGCCATTTCGGAATAGGACAGTCGGCTAGAAACAAAGCTTTACTTTCGGATATCTTAAGCTTCATGCTATTGCTTGTCAAAAAGATTTCGACACTCTTTGAAAGTGTTTCACGAAGTGGTGTGTTGTGTTTCAGTACCTGTGCCGAGCCCGAATCTCGTCCGACACAGAGCGGAATGAAACATCACTGTTTCGATACAATTAGTCCGTTCCAAGCACAGGTGGACTGAAACAGCATTTATTTAGAAACAACGATACAGTTTCTGTGTCTGGCTCGAGATCGAATCTGGTCCGGATATCCGAGACAGGGGCGGAATGAAACACCACTGTTTCGAAACAGTGAACCACAGCCGTTCCGAAACACTGAAACAGTTCCACGTATCGATACACTGTATCGAAACATAGGAACAGTGGCCAAGTCTATTGGAGCCCCCTGGTCTAAATTATATGTGCCTTTTTCGGTGCTCCTGCAGCAGCTTTCTGTCGTGTTTTGTGTACCGTGGGGGATCAGTTCGGTCTCTTATTAATTATTTGGTACGAATCTCTCGAGTGCTGTTGATACTATTTCTTTGAACTTAAGCCACATATGGTCTTCACTTACATAGTTTGGAAGTATTGGGGACTGTCTCTTAGAAAGACGTCAAGCGAAATTTTAGCTGCTTTTATAAACAGATATATTTCGCGTTTAGTTTTGGTGAGTTTCTTTGTTCAAGGAATTGAGCCTCGCTACGACTGTGTGTTCACTGATCCCTGTATACGTCGTGATGCTCAGGATTATTTGGGCTAACAGGCTAAGTGTGTTTTCGTAACCGTTTACAATTTGAATGGCCTCGTGAACTAATTGTTCAAAATAATTTAAATAGAAAAGCATTTAGGACAATTACGGAAGTTGTTTTCTATCTACAATAGGGTCTTAAAATGTATTTTTGTCAACATACGAAGGCAGATTGAAGTCAATGCCAACTATAATTGCATGAGTAGCGTACCTGTTTGCGATGAGACTCGAGTTTTCTTTGAACTATTCAGCGATTTGTCTCATCAAATACTGTTCATATTTTACTTTGCTCATTTATTTAATGTAAACTGGTATACAGCCACTGCTTTGATTATAATGTTAATGTTAAAATGCAGTACCACCACACTCTCAAACTGTAGGTTCCCTCAAACACCTCAATTTTCCTGCATTTATTAATTTCTGTTTATTGTATTGATATGGCTTAAGTTCCTCGTGTATTCTGTATTTACATTGACAACTGTCCCTTCTTTTTTTAATTGGTTGTGTATTACTCTCCATGTTTCATACCTCTTGATGCAGCCTTGCCTAGTACTAATTTTATCTTATTTCAATAGTTTTGTTTATCAATAGAAACTGTTATGTAGGCATGCTATTCTTATTTTGTGCTAAAGGTTTTCCTGTCAACTCCGTTGTTATTTATGTACTGTTCAGTTTTTACTACTTCATTGCAAAGATGTTACTCACTGTATGTTTCTACTTCACTCTAGATGTGTTACTTCTCTTCCAATGTTGCCTGCTAATATTTAACTTCTTTGGTGATAATACTCAGTAAATGCCTGAAGATGGCCTTGTAAGCCGAAAACCGGTTAGCAATAAAAATAATATTGTAGAACAAAAGCAAACTGGTGCTTTTCATTTATTATTATTCAGCGACTGTTTTATCTAAGACCAGGGGTAGGTAAGAGGAGCCAGTTACTAATTTATTCCGGTTGTCGAATATAACCTCTGCCCATACTAAGTCACACGAACTATCTGCTTCAATCTCACTTGTGAGCTGCAACACACATTACATTATTTTTCCTTTAGTTGTGCTTCTTGTTTCTGTTGTAGTGCAGATCATTACAATTACGGTTTTTCACTCCAAAACCTAGGATGCTTTGTCTGTGAACCTGTAAATACCACAGTTTTTAATAGATTTGGAAAATTCTAGAGTTTCATACACCTT
The DNA here is from genome assembly GCF_023864275.1 of Schistocerca cancellata. Taxonomy (NCBI): domain Eukaryota; kingdom Metazoa; phylum Arthropoda; class Insecta; order Orthoptera; family Acrididae; genus Schistocerca; species Schistocerca cancellata. The sequence continues at coordinate 15,234,200 of NC_064636.1, forward strand.
GAAGTATGGTTTGTATGCTGTGCAAAATTCATCGAAGAATCTCTCTTACGTATGAAGAAAAGTGTACCAATAGCACCAAATGCCGACATTAGTAAGTGAAAAAAAAGATGAAATTTCAGATGAAAAAAAAAAACCATTTCGCTGTGATTTCGAACTTCCACTGCTATGAGTGTGAATTCTGAATCCTTCCTGGTCATACTGACAAAGTTTTATGAATTTATTTGTAAACGTGCTACCCCCCCCCCCCCCCACCCACCCTTTAAATAGTCTCAATTTCAGGAAGACGTAACATATTGAGTTCTGCACATTCTATAGGTACTGTGAGGAAATAACAACTAGGAGGAAACATAAGAAATTATGTGTGTCTATTGATGAGAATTTACGCTGAAAAGAAGACAGTTCTTTTTTTTTAATTTCTAAAGCTACTTAATACACTCACCATTGCACTTCGAATCACAGCAATTTTTGGAGAAAGACAAATCAGTAATCCAACGTATTTTGCCTATTTTCATTCCAGTGACGCCGAATTAAAAATATTCTAGGGTCACTCATCTTTAAGAAAGTAAGTCTTCATCGCTCAAAATCACGCGATCATGTTCCAGACGTCCGTTTAAGGAGTCAGCCATTTTGAGTGCTGATTCTCAGTGTTTTTATTCCCTCATGACGCTTGTTGTAAATTATCCATTACAGGTCAAATCGAACAACGACGCACACGAAGTACAATGGAAGTACAATGGAGAAAAATGATACTGATTGTTTCACACCAAGGTTGCCTGTGGCACAAAAAGAGGTGCATTATGTTGCAACAAAAATTTCACTGACTTAACAACGCGATATAAAATGTCACGCACACTGTAAATTCGTATTCGAAAATAGACTGAAAAATTTTCTCCTACCTCTTTCTATTCCGTTAAACGATTTCTATTTTTGCAACGTGTCCAAGGTGGTGGGAGGAATGAATAATTTAAATCTGAATTTAAAAATAAATAAATAAGAAAGACGCTTGTGAATGGTCAGCATGTACCCATGTTGACATGCGAATGTGTAATGTGAAAGTAAAACGACTCGAGTCACATCACTCATCACTATGATTAAACCGAGCAGAGGTGAAAGAATTGACTGAAAAGTGATTGGGTTGGTGAAATATGTATACTGGGGTCGCCCTCTCGCACTTCGCCGCCGCCCCCCCCCCCCACACCCGCCCATCAGTAAACACAGCAACAGGTGGGAGGAAACGGAACGTCCACCCCGCTAATGACCTGAATACGCGGGGCATAAACGCACGAATGAACTGGCGGTCCGATCAAAAAAAAATTTTTTTTAGGCAAAACCTGCAGGCGATGCTGGCGTGCGGCCAGCAGAGAACACCTCCCATTTACGCTGCACGTGACGCATACAGAACGAGCAAAGTGCACCGATGATTACGTATACGACAACACAAAGCAAACACCTGAGGAATTTTCAGTAACACACACTACTGGCCATTAAAATTGCTACTCCACGAAGATGGCGTGCTACAAAGGCGAAATTTAATCGACAGGAAGACGATGCTGTGATACGCAAGTGATAAGCTTTTCAGAGCATTCACACAAGGTTGGCGCCGGTGGCGACACCTACAACGTGCTCACATGAGGAAAAATTTCTAACCGATTTCTCATACACAAACAGCAGTTGATCAGCGTTGCCTGGTGAAACGTTGCTGTGATGCCTCGTGTAAGGAGGAGAAATGCGTACCGCCACGTTTCCGACTTTGATAAAGGTCGGATTGTAGCCTGTCGCGATTGCGGTTTATCGTATCGCGACATTGCTGCTCGCGTTGGTCCAGATCCAATGACTGTTAGCGGAATATGGAATCTGTGGGTTCAGGAGCGTAATACGGAATGCCGTGCTGGATCCCAGCGGCCTCGTATCACTAGCAGTCGAGATGACAGGCATCTTATCCGCACGGCTGTAACGGATCGTGCAGCCACGTCTCGATCCCCGAGTCAACAGATGGGGACGTTTGCAAAACAACCATCTGCACCAACAGTTCGACGACGTTTGCAGCAGCACGGACTATCAGCTCGGAGACCGTGGCTGCGGTTACCCTTGACGCTGCATCACAGACAGGAGCGCGTGCGATGGTGTACTCGACGACGAACCTGGGTGCACCAATGGCAAAACGTCATTTTTTCGGATGAATCCAGGTTGTCTTTACAGCATCACGATGGTCGCATCCGTGTTTGGCGACATCGCGGTGAACGCACATTGGAAGCGTGTACTCGTCATCGCCATACTGTCGTATCACCCGACGTGATGGTATGGGGTGGCATTGGTTTCACGTATCGGTCCCCTCTTGCTCGCACTGACGGCACTTTGAACAGTGGACGTTACATTTCAGATGTGTTACGACCCGTGGCTCTACCCTTCATTCAATGCCTGCGAGACCCTACATTTCAGCAGGGTAATGCACGACCGCATGTTGCAGGTCCTGTACGGGCCTTTCTGGATACAGAAAATGTTCGACTGTTGCCCTGGCCAGCACATTCTCCAGATGTCTCACTGACTGAAAACGTCTGGTCAATGGTGGCCGAGCAACTGGCTCGTCACAATACGCCAGTCACTACTCTCGATGAACTGTGGTATCGTGTTGAAGCTGCACGGGCAGCTGTACCTGTACACGCCATCAGAGATCTGTCTGACTCAATGCCCAGGCGTATCGAGGCCGTTACTACGGTCAGAGGTGGTTGTTCCGGGTACTGATTCCTCAGGATCTATGCACCCAAATTGCGTGAAAATGTAACCACATGTCAGTTCTAGTATAATATATTTCTCCCACGAATAGCCGTTCAGCATCTGCATTTCTTCTTGGTGTAGCAATTTTAATGGCGAGCAGTGTAGTTTTATGAAGTTGCGTTGTGATTAGCCTTCAATACGGCTCTGTGGCGGAGGTGCAGTCCAAGCGGGCAGCCGTCATTGACTTTCTTATCACGGAAAACCAGAGCATCGCAGATATTCAGAGAGGCGCTTGTGGAGTGTCTTCAGAAATCAGGCAGTTGAACAAAAGCACGGCGAGTCGTAGGGCAAGGCGTCTGTCGTCATGGCAACGAGGTCGTGCGCGTCTGTCGCCATGGCAACAAGGTCATGCGCGTCTGTCGCCATGGCAACAAGGTCATGCGCGTCTGTCGCCATGGCAACGAGGTCATGCGCGTCTGTCGCCATGGCAACGAGGTCATGCGCGTCTGTCGCCATGGCAACAAGGTCATGCGCGTCTGTGGCCATGGCAACAAGGTCATGCGCGTCTGTCGCCATGGCAACAAGGTCGCGCAAACCTGTCCCGTGTCCCGCGTGTCAGCCGGCAGTACTCAGCTGTGTGACCCCTGCAGTGTTGGAACGTGCGGACACTCTCATACGAGGTGATCGACAGACAACAGTCAAACACCTCGCTGCTGTGTGGCCACAAGTTTGGATATTCAAAGCTGTGTGAACTCCGGGCTTACCACCTACAAGACGACCACAAACAGTTACGAAGGACCGTCTGCGTGAACGCACTCCGTGCGTGGATGATGGAGAGGTTATTGGTGCAGCAAGACGTCGGCCGCTACGTCGACCAGTAGATGCGGTACCATGTGGACACACAGGGTCCTCCCAGTGTGGTGGGGTAAGGCCGTGACATCGAACGGAGATTATTTACTATTAAAAACAGTCCTGATCACAATTTATTTAGCACGGTCAACAGTTTTGACTGCTACTGTGGTCATCTTCAGACCAATGTATTCCTTCTGCTAGAGAATCACTTTAGGAAAAGTAAAGGGACGAGAGAGGCAATTCTGACGTTACGGCTAATAATGGAAGCAAGGCTAAAGAAAAATCAAGACAGTTTCATAGCATTTGTCGACCTGCGAAAAGCGTTCGACAATATAAAACGGTGCAAGCTGTTCGAGATTCTGAAAATAGGTAGGGATAAGCTATAGGGAGAGACGGGTCATATACAACATGGACAACAACCAAGAGGGAATAATAAGAGTGGACGATCAAGAACGAAGTGCTCGTATTAAGAAGGGTGTAAGACAAGGCTGTAGCCTTTCGCCCCTACTCTTCAACCTGTACATCGAGGAAGCAATGATGGAAATGAAAGAAAGGTTCAGGAGTGGAATTAAAATACAAGGTGAAAGGATATCAATGATACGATTCGCTGATGACATTGCTATCCTGAGTGAAAGTGAAGAAGAATTAAATGATCTGCTGAACGGAATGAAGTCTAATGAGTACACAGTATGGTTTGAGAGTAAATCGGAGAAAGACGAAGGTAATGAGAAGTAGTAGAAATGAGAACAGCGAGAAACTTATCATCAGGATTGATGCTCACGAAGTCAGTGAAGTTAAGGAATTGTGCTACCTAGGCAGTAAAATAACCAATGACGGACGGAGCAAGGAGGACATCAAAAGCAGACTCGCTATGGCAAAAAAGGCATTTCTCGCCAAGTGAAGTCTACTAATCTCAAATACCGGCCTTAATTTGAGGAAGAAATTTCTGAGGATGTACGTCTGGAGTACAGCATTGTATGGTAGTGAAACGTGGACTGTAGGAAAACCGGAACAGAAGAGAATCGAAGCATTTGAGATGTGGTACTATAGACGAATGTTGAAAATTTGGTGGACTGGTAAGGTAAGGAATGAGGAGGTACTACGCAGAATCGGAGAGGAAAGGAATATGTGGAAAACACTGATAAGGGGAAGGGACAGGATGATAGGACATCTGCTAAGACATGAGGGAATGACTTCCATGGTACTAGAGGGAGCTGTAGAGGGCAAAAACTGTAGAGGAAGACAGAGATTCGGATACGTCAAGCAAATAATTGAGGACGTAGGTTGCAAGTGCTACTCTGAGATGAAGAGGTTAGCACAGGAGAGGAATTCGTGGCGGGCTGCATCAAACCAGTCAGTAGACTGATGACAACAAAAAGGGAATCACTACTACACTGGTAGTGATTCTAGTAGTGAATGTCTAGCAGAAGGAGGTTCTTACTCATTGGTCTGAAGATGACCACAGTAGTGGTCGAAACCGTTGACCGTGCTAAATAAATTGTGATCAAGACTGTTTTCAATAGTAAATATTTGTAACATATTGATCACTGTCACTCCCACAATGAATTCGAAAGTAAAGAACGGAGGTTACTTTGAAAAATAAGGTTTTGTAGCCAAAAGTACGTGGAATAATATGGTGTATTTGAATCTCGATTAAAACCAACCTGCTTTCAGTAAAAAAAAAGGGTTGATTGTTTATTCAACATCCCTCGTACGTCTCCAGACTCAAATTCTACACCTCCAAACGTGAGTATTGGCTCGGTTCTCGCTTTCCCCCCCCCCCCCCCCAACTATTTCGGAAACGAAGGAGGTGTTTTCTATACAGCAATGGAGATACTATCGAAGACAGCCTGCCAAAGCAGACTTACTGAACACAGCCTTCACAAAAGAAGACGGAGTAAATGTTCCAGAATTCGAATCAAGAACAGCTGCCAACATGAGTAACGTAGAAGTAAACTCCCTCGGAGCAGTGAAGCAACTTAAATAAAACCAAGTCTTCTGTTCGAGGTTGTATACCGGTTAGGTTCTTTTCAGAGTATACTGACGCAGCAGCTCCATACTTAACAAGCGTTCCCTCGGCGAAAGATTCGTACCCAAAGATTGGAAAGTTGCGCAGGTCACGCCAATACTTAAGAAAGGTGGCAGGAGTAATCCACTAAATAACAGGCCCATATCATTAATGTGCCACAGCTGCAAAATACTAACACGAATTCTTTACAGACGAATGGAAAAACTAGTAGAAGCTGACCTCGGGGATGATCAGTTTGGATTCTGCAGAAATGTTGGAACACGTGAGGCAATACTGACCTTACGACTTATCTTAGAAGAAAGATTAAGGAAAGGCAAACCTACGTTTCTAGCATTTGTAGACGTAGAGAAAGCTTTTGAAAATGTTGACTGGAATATTCTCTTTCAAATTCTGAAGGTGGCAGGGGTAAAATACAGGGAGCTAAAGGCTATTTACAATTTGTACAGAAAGCAGATGGCAGTTATAAGAGTCGAGGGACATGAAAGGGAAGCAGTGGTTGGGGAGGGAGTAAGACAGGGTTGTAGCCCATCCCCGATGTTATTCAATCTGTATATTGAGCAAGCAGTAAAGGAAACAAAAGAAAAATTCGGGGTAGGTATTAAAATCCATGGAGAAGAAATAAAAAGTTTGAGGTTCGCCGATGACATTGTAATTCTATCAGAGACAGCAAAGGACTTGGAAGAGCAGTTGAATGGAATGGATGGTGTCTTGAAGGGAGGATATAAGATGAACATCAACAAAAGCAAAACGAGGATAATGGAATGTAGTCGAATTAAGTCGGGTGATGTTGAGGGTATTAGATTAGGAAATGAGACACTTAAAGTAGTAAAGGAGTTTTGCTATTTGGGGAGCAAAATAACTGATGATGGTCGAAGTAGAGAGGATATAAAATGTAGACTGGCAACGGCAAGGAAAGCATTTCTGAAGAAGAGACATTTGCTAACATCGAGTATAGATTTAAGTGTCAGGAAGTCGTTTCTGAAAATATTTGTATGGAGTGTAGCCATGTATGGAAGTGAAACATGGATGGTAAATAGTCTGGACAAGAAGAGAATAGAAGCTTTCGAAATGTGGTGCTACAGAAGAAGGCTGAGGATTAGATGGGTAGACCGCGTAACTAATGAGGAAGTATTGAATAGGATTGGGGAGAGGAGAAGTTTGTGGCACAACTTGACCAGAAGAAGGGATCGGTTAGTAGGACATGTTCTGAGGCATCAAGGGATCACCAATTTAGTATTGGAGGGCAGCGTGGAGGGTAAAAATCGTAGGGGGAGACCGAGAGAGGAATACACTAAGCAGATTCAGAAGGTTGTAGGTCGCAATAGGTACTGGGAGATGAAGAAGCTTGCACAGGATAGAGTAGCATGGAGAGCTGCATGAAACCAGTCTCAGGACTGAAGACCACAACAACACAACAACAATAACATTCGTGTGTGCTGCGTGTGTAATTAAGATGATGAGGTTGAAAGTGACGTCCATTGACTGGAACAGCACTCACATAGTGCATATTGAAAAGTGTATTAAGCTTGCGCTCGAAAACATAAACGCACGAATATTTCGTCAGGCAGAACTACATAGCTCGTAAGTACAATAACCTGCACGTTTACGAAGTTTAAAACAGAAAATTATCTCATGAGCAATTAGATATTGTAAAAGAGGTAAATCTTTTGTAAAAATACCATTACCGATATGACAACAAAAATATTTCTTTTCTTTCCCGGTGCAGCAAACGAATAACAAAAACAAAACTAGGTCCAACTTAGAATGCTTGTAACTGCCATCTGAAGATGGATTTGTAAAGAAAAATCCGAAACCGGTCATGGTCTGAAGATAATAAACCTTTTTAAACCATGTAAGTAGGCTGTTTATGTTTTCTTTATGTAAGTAGGCTGTTTATGTTTTCTTATTGGCAACGTTACGTAGCGCTCTGTATGAAAATCACTGGCTGTGCTGTGTGCAGTCTGTGGCTGGTTTGCATTGTTGTCTGCCATTGTAGTGTTGGGCAGCTGGATGTGAACAGCGCGTAGCGTTGCGCAGTGGGAGGTGAGCCGCCAGCAGTGGTGGATGTGGGGAGAGAGATGGCGGAGTTTTGAAATTTGTCATGAACTGCTATATATATTATGACTATTAAGGTAAATACATTGTTTGTTCTCTATTAATATCTTTCATTTGCTAACTATCCTTATCAGTAGTTAGTGCCTTCCGTAGTTTGAATCTTTTATTTAGCTGGCAGTAGTGGTGCTCGCTGTATTGCAGTAGTTCGAGTAATGAAGATTTTTGTGAGGTAAGTTATTTGTGAAAGGTATAGTTTAATGTTACTCAGGGCCATTCTTTTGCAGGGATCTTTGATAGTCAGATTGCGTTGCGCTAAATATATTGTGTGTCACTTTAGTGAATGTTTGAGTACGTTCAGTTTTGCTCAGCTGTTTGAAAAGCAAATAGTGTAAGAGGTTTATCAGCACAGTCGTGTAAAATTGTTCCTAAGGGGACGTTTCAACCATACATGTGGCTGGTAGCTGTTTTCTATAAATTATAAACCTTAGATGTCCACCCTCCAGTGCGCCCCCAGCCACACGAGGCCATTGCGCATGCGCAGCCAAGTGTCGCAGGAAACGCGCCGTCGCGGCCGACTGCGTCATTTCCGGTACCTGTCGGGCCGCTTCTGTCTCCGAGGAAAAGTAGACCCGCATACGGCGGCCGGCAGGGCTGGACGCATACAGGCACTCGCTGTAAACACGGCCTCAGTTCGCTGCCACGCCACTTGGAGCGCTGCACGTCTATGAATCCTCCATCATCTCATCTTCTCGCTTCTTCCACACTGGTTTTCGTTTCGTAGTAAACAGTAGCTGCTCTCATCGCTTCGTGTTCCCGACTTGTTGTCTGTATTCCAGTATTTGTACTGTGAATGTGTTGGTCTAATTCTGCCTGATTGTACCTGGATCCGTTATATTGCGCGTGGCGAATGGTCCGATAGTTGCCGCGTCACATCAATACCAGTTCGACTTTACACAGAGTACGCGAAGGAACTTGCCCCCCTTCTTGCAGCGGTGTACCGTAGGTCTCTAGAAGAGCGTAGCGTTCCAAAGGATTGGAAAAGGGCACAGGTCATCCCCGTTTTCAAGAAGGGACGTCGAACAGATGTGCAGAACTATAGACCTATATCTCTAACGTCGATCAGTTGTAGAATTTTGGAACACGTATTGTGTTCGAGTATAACGACTTTTCTGGAGACTAGAAATCTACTCTGTAGGAATCAGCATGGGTTTCGAAAAAGACGGTCGTGTGAAACCCAGCTCGCGCTACTCGTCCACGAGACTCAGAGGGCCATAGACACGGGTTCCCAGGTAGATGCCGTGTTTCTTGACTTCCGCAAGGCGTTTGATGCAGTTCCCCACAGTCGTTTAGTGAACAATGTACGAGCATATGGACTATCAGACCAATTGTGTGATTGGATTGAAGAGTTCCTAGATAACAGGACGCAGCGTGTCATTCTCAATGGAGAGAAGTCTTCCGAAGTAAGAGTGTTTTCAGGTGTGCCGCAGGGGAGTGTCATAGGACCGTTGCTATTCACAATATATATAAATGACCTGGTGGATGACATCGGAAGTTCACTGAGGCTTTTTGCAGATGATGCTGTGGTATATCGAGAGGTTGTAACAATGGAAAATTGTACTGAAATGCAGGAGGATCTGCAGCGAATTGACGCATGGTGCAGCGAATGGCAACTGATTCTCAACGTAGACAGGTGTAATGTCCTGCGAATACACAGAAAGATAGATCCTTTATCATTTAGCTACAAAATAGCAGGTCAGCAACTGGAACCAGTTAATACCATAAATTATCTGGGAGTACGCATTAGGAGTGATTTAAAATGGTATGATCATATAATGTTGATCGTCGGTAAAGCAGATGCCAGACAGAGATTCATTGGAAGAATCCTAAGGAAATGCAATCCGAAAACAAAGGAAGTAGGTTACAGTACGCTTGTTCGCCCACTGCTTGAATACTGCTCAGCAGTGTGGGATCCGTACCAGATAGGGTTGATAGAAGAGATAGAGGTGATCCAACGGAGAGCAGCGCGCTTCGTTACAGGATCATTCAGTAATCGCGAAAGCGTTACGGAGATGACAGATAAACTCCAGTGGAAGACTCTGCAGGAGAGATGGTCAGTAGCTCGGTACGGGCTTTTGTCGAAGTTTCGAAAACATACCTTCACCGAAGAGTCAAGCAGTATATTGCTCCCTCCGACGTATATCTCGCGAAGAGACCATGAGGATAAAATCAGAGAATTAGAGCCCACACAGAGGCATACCGACAATCCTTCTTTCCACGAACAATACGAGACTGATATAGAAGGGAGAACCGATAGAGGTACTCAAGGTACCCTCCGCCACACACCGTCAGGTGGCTTGCGGAGTATGGATGTAGATGTAGATGTAGAAACAGAACTTACTTTGGTCCCATGCCATCCTGTGCACTCATGAATATTTGCTCTTGCCATTGTAGTCTTAGTGACTACAGCATTCTCCCTCGCAACGACATTGCATGACAACGCTGCAATTCACACTTCAGTGCCTGGCGGACGGTTCCTCGAACCACATTCACAACATTTTACTACCGTTCCATTCTCGAAGAGCTTGCAGGGAAAACAAACACTTAAATCTCTCGGTGCGAACTCTTATTTCTCCTATTTCATTATGATCATTTCTCCCTATTCAGGGCGGTGCTTTGACAGTGACCGGACCAAATATCTCACGAAATAACCGTCAAACGAAAAACCTACAAAGAACGAAACTAGTCTAGCTGGAAGAGGGAAACCAAATGGCGCTATGGTTGGCTCGCTAGATGGCGCTGCCATAGGTCATAGTCAGGATTGCGTTTTTTTTTAAATAGGAACCTCCATTTTTTATTACATAATCGTGTAGTACGTAAAGAAATATGAATGTTTTAGTTGGATCACTTTTTTCGCTTTGTGATAGTTGGCACGGCAATACTCGCAAACATAAGGCTCACAATTTCAGACGAACCGTTGGTAACAGGTAGGTTTTTTAAAATGGCTCTGAGCACTATGGGACTTAACATCTATGGTCATCAGTCCCCTAGAACTTAGAACTACCTAAACCTAACTAACCTAAGGACATCACACAACACCCAGTCATCACGAGGGAGAGAAAAATCCCTGACCCCGCCGGGAGTCGAACCCGGGAACCCGGGCGTGGGAAGCGAGAACGCTACCGCACGACCACGAGATGCGGACTACAACTAATTCAACCTAACTATCCTAAGGACATCACACACATCCATGCCCGAGGCACGATTCCAACCTGCAACCGCAGCGGTCCCGCGGTTCCATACTTCAGCGCCTAGAACCGCTCGGCCACCCCAGCGGCTAGGTTTTTTTAAATTAAAATACAGGGGTACGTTTGAACATTTTATTTCGGTTGTTCCAATGAGATACATGTACCTTTGTGAACTCATCATTTCTGAGAACGCATGCTGTTACAGCGTGATTACCTGTAAACACCACATTAATGCAATAAATGCTCATAATTATGTCCGTCAAGCTCAGTGTATTTGGCAATACGTGTAACGACATTCCTCTCAACAGCGAGCAGTTCGCCTTCCGTAATGTTCGCACATGCATTGACAATGTGCTGACGCATGTTTTCAGGCGTTGTCGGTGGATCACGATAGCAAATATCCTTCAACTTTCCCCACAGAAAGAAATCCGGGGACGTCAGATCCGGTGAACGTGCGGGCCACGGTATGGTGCTTCGATGACCAATCCACCTGTCACGAAATATGCTATTCAATACCGCTTCAACCGCACTCGAGTTATGTGCCGGACATCCTTCATGTTGGAAGTACATCGCCATTCTGCCATGCAGTCAAACATCTTCTAGTAACATCGGTAGAACATTATGTAGGAAATCTGCATACATTGCACCATTTAGATTGCCATCGATGAAATGGGGGCCAATTATCCTTCCTCCCATAATGCCGCACCACGCATTAACCCGCCAAGGTCGCCGATGTTCCACTTGTCGCAGCCACCGTGGATTTTCCGTTGCCCAACAGGGCATATTATGCCGGTTTACGTTACGGCTGCTGGTGAATGACGCTTCGTCGCTAAATAGAACGCGTGCAAAAAATCTGTCATCGTCCCGTAATTTCTCTTGTGCCCAGTGGCAGAACTGTACACGACTTTCAAAGTCGTCGCCATGCAATTCCTGGTGCATAGAAATATGGTGCGGGTGCAATCGATGTTGATGTAGCATTCTCAACATCGACGTTTTTGAGATTCCCGATTCTCGCGCAGATTGTCTGTTACTGATGTGCGGATTAGCCGCGACAGCAGCTAAAACACCTACTTGGGCATCATCATTTGTTGCAGGTCGTGGTTGACGTTTCAACACGCGGCTGAACACTTCCTGTTTCCTTAAATAACGAATCTATCCGGCGAACGGTCCGGACACTTGGACGATGTCGTCCAGGATACCGAGCAGCATACATAGCACACGCCCGGTGGGCATTTTGATCAGAACAGCCATACATCAACACGATATCGAAAATTGAATAATCTTGTAGCATTCAAGTTCAAGCACTCCCTTAAGGGCAGAAATGTACACTACTGGCCACTAAAACTGCTACACCACGTAGATGACGTGCTACAGACGCGAAATTTAACCGACAGGAAGAAGATGCTGTGATATGTAAATGATTAGCTTTTCACAGCATTCACACAAGGTTGGCGCCGGTGGCGACACCTACAACGTGCTGACAGGAGGAAAGTTTCCAACCGATTTCTCATTCACAAACAGCAGTTGACCGGCGTCGCCTGGTCAAACGTTGTTGTGATGCCTCGTGGGAGGAGGAGAAATGCGTACCATCACGATTCCGACTTTGATAAAGGTCGGATTGTAGCCTATCGCGATTGCGGTTTATCGTATCGCAACATTGCTGCTCGCGTCGGTCGAGCTCCAATGACTGTTAGCAGAATATGGAATCGGTGGGTTCAGGAGGGTAATACGGAACGCCGTGCTGGATCCCAACGGCCTCGTATCACTAGCAGTCGAGATGACAGGCATCTTATCCGCACGGCTGTAACGGATCGTGCAGCCACGTCTCGATCCCTGAGTCAACAGATGGGGACGTTAGCAAAACAACAACCGTCTGCACGAACAGTTCGACGATGTTCGCAGCAGCACGGACTATCAGCTCGGGGACCGTGGTTGCGGTTACCCTTGACGCTGCATCACAGACAGGAGCGCCTGCGATGGTGTACTCGACGACGAACCCGGGTGCACGAATGGGAAAACCGTCATTTTTTCGGATGAATCCAGGTTCTGTTCACAGCATCACGATGGTCGCATCCGTGTTTGGCGACATCGCGGTGAACGCACATTGGAAGCGTGTATTCGTCATCGCCATACTGGCGTATCACTCTGCGTTAAAGGTATCAGGTGCTATTGGTTACATTTCAGATGTGTTGCGACCCGTGGCTCTACCCTTCATTCGATCCCTGTGAAACCCTACACTTCAGCAGGATAATGCACGATCGAATGTTGCAGGTCCTGTACGGGCCTTTCTGGATACAGAAAATGTTCGACTGCTGCCCTGGCCAGCACATTCTCCAGATCTCTCACCAGCTGAAAACGTCTGGTCAATGGTGGCCGAGCAATTGGATCGTCACAATACGCCAGTCACTACTCTCGATGAACTGTGGTATCGTGTTGAAGCTGCACGGGCAGATGTACCTGTACACGCCATCCGAGCTCTGTTTGACTCAATGCCCAGGCGTATCGAGGCCGTTATTACGGCCAGAGGTGGTTGTTCTGGGTACTGATTTCTCAGGATCTACGCACCCAAACTGCGTGAAAATGTAATCATATGTCAGTTGTAGTGTAATGTATTTGTTCAATGAATACCCGTTTATCATCTGCATTTCTTCTTCGTGTAGCAATTTTAATGCCCAGTAGTGTAAGTTCGAGGACTCTCTTAAGGGCAAAAATGTATTATTATAATCGTGAAATGGTTAGAGGTACGCTGTGTGTTCGGCAGAAGGCGCAGTTGAATGAGGACTCCAGCTGCGGCGTATTGCAGCCGTAAATCCGCGCTCGGTCGGTTTTCCTGCTTGCGATGTGGCGTGGGCGGTTCCGTCTGGACGCCGGCTTGCGAAACCTGGTGTGTCTCCGGCGTGGGCGTTTGCCGGTCCGTTCCGCCAGCCATTGTTCGCCGCAGAGCCGCTAAACGCTGCCGACAGAGCGACTTCCACCGGGCCGGCTCCAGGGGTAGCGCGAGCCGCGGCGAATACGCCCACCCACAACCGAACCAGCGTCGTAACCTCGGCAAAATCCCTGCGGACAGTCAGTGACTGGTTTGACGTCTGCTGCGCGACGCGTTTGTCACTTGACAGCCGCCGATGCTTCTACATCTACATGCATACTCCGCTAGCCACCAAGCGGTGTGTGGCGGAGGGCACAATTCGCGCGTAAATCATAATCCCCCAACCCCTCGTTCCCCCACCCCTGTTCCACTCTCGGATCGCGC